>NC_083595.1:56209681-56509681 GCF_027579695.1 Neoarius graeffei | reverse complement strand
CAGTCAAAATCAGATTTAGGTGCATATCTGATTGGAATCCGATCATATGTAGTGTAGTAAGTCTGAACAGACAAAAATCACATGAGATCTGATTTTTACAAGTCTGTTTCAGACCACATTCTTAGGTGGTTTGAAATATGATTCAAATAGCATTTTTACAAATCCATTTAGATGTGATGGCTGTGATCGGATTTCAGGGTTTTTTTTTTAACACCTGTGACTTTTTATGCCACATAAACTTCATGTTTATGTACAGGAAACACATGTACAGGAAAGCAGAGCTGTCAAGGCTCCTCCGTCTGTAATGCTGTATCATTATTTTTATAAACCCTGCGCTGCAGCTCCATATTGGCCCATTTTATTACCATCCATTTTGATTTGTTTATCTCCACTGCTTCTACATTTAGGTGCAATGTTATTACTATTTCCAGGGGCAATGTCATTACTCCAGCAACCAATGTGAATATGGCTTATGTGAATGAGCTACAAAGACCCACAGATTGGATCTGATCACTTGCAATATGTAATGCAGACAGTCAATCAGGAAGATAAGATTCAGATTGCATATGCAAAATTTGGATTTGATCTGACAGTCTAAACATAGCCATATTATTTTAGGGTGTTTTCAGACTTAGGTGGGGTTTACATTAGACCGTATCAGCGGATCATCAGATTAACGTTTTTAAAAGGATTAGTGTGCACACAGCAACACCAATACACGATTCGCGTGCACACAGCAATGCCAATACACTGATACGCTCGCCTCCGCAAGCATCCTGCGCTCCAAATCACTCCGCCCTGAACAGCGAGTGCCCTCTGGAGGGTGCGCACTCCGGCCCTGCGCAGCTCACAGATCGCGCGAGTGAAGTGCACAAGCAGTGATTCGGGACTGAGCCGCTGTGTGTGTGATCCCAGCGCACATCACTTACTACTTGCAAGTGGAAGGATGGCAAGCCTAAAGACAATCATAACTACACAATGGGCAGTATTTGCATCAGTATTTGCAGTATTTTCATACTTTTATACTCTTTAATGAAAGATAATACAAGGCGGAAGTCCGCACCGTTTTTCAGCAGTCGCGTCACATGACCAACGCCAGCGAATCAGGAAGGTGGATGTCACAGTGACGTTGTCCAATGACGACGCCAGCTAGAGCTCAGCACAGCGTATCCGCGTATTCTCAATGTTTACACAGCACCGGATCAGACACGATCTAGATTGAATACGTGGACCCTGGTGGATTCCCGTTTCCCGGCGTTTTAATGTAAACGGACAGTGCATCCGCGAAGAAAACGAGACAGATACGGTCTAATGTAAACTTGGCCTTACTCAAAATGCCTGAGTCCACACTTAAGACCAAATCTGTTTCAGGAGGAGCTCATCATTGCAGGTTTACATTCACATAAAAGATTGTTCTGCAAACCATGTAATGATTGCACACTTCCATATGTCTCTGTTATGCACACAGGTTTGCAAAATGGTAGGCACTAGGTTCATCCATTTGCAATTTTTATTAT
Organism: Neoarius graeffei; assembly: GCF_027579695.1. Taxonomy (NCBI): domain Eukaryota; kingdom Metazoa; phylum Chordata; class Actinopteri; order Siluriformes; family Ariidae; genus Neoarius; species Neoarius graeffei. Next base: position 56,508,164 of record NC_083595.1, on the reverse strand, counting down.
TTTATTTGGTACCAACAGTCAAGTGGCAAAAAACCCCAAACAAACAAACAAACAAACAAACAAACAAACAAACAAAAAGAACCCAGACCCCCCCCCCCAAAAAAAAAAAATTTAATTTAAAAAAATTAATAAAATAAAATAAATAAATAAATTGTGTGCAGGCCATGGCATCATGCAAAATTTCACAAGATCTCCCTTTTTTTTTTTTTTTTTGCTGGGATCACTTTACAAGTGGTTGTGCTATAAACATGAGCTAATTACAATACGCCTGTGGTATGAAGATCTGTTTTATTTATCAATAAACATAATATGCATTTCCTTGTGTACATGATGTGTACACAAAATGTGACAGGGTTGAACCAATCATGATACTTGCCATGCAGTTCCAAGTGCAAATAGATTCCACACCTGATGACAATTTGATTCAATCTGCTGCTGATCGAACCATGTTAACTGTTGGAGATAATAAATAAATCTGTTGTTTAAAAGTAAACATACGTAACCATTTGATTGCCTTTTCAACAAACATGGAGAAATGCTTAAAAATTTAAATGTAGGTTATTATATCACACTTTCAAGATAATATTTTGATTTGTTATATTAATTACATAACCCAAATATTTTTGATAATTCAATGTGCTTTACTGCAAAGAGAATATTCCAATAGTTTGAAGGATAAAATGACAGCGTTCAGCTGCTCCATGTACACTAATGTCTCTGATTAAAATGTGTCCCCTCTAAGGATGTAACTATACACTCTGGTCACAATTCAAATTGATTTACAATACTGGCTTCGTGATTTCAATTTGATTCTCAAAATATTGTGAACATCCATCCTGGACATATTGCCAATCTATCGCAGGGCTAACACAGAGACAAACAACCATTCACACCCATGGGTAATTAAGGCCAAGTTTACATTAGACCGTATCTGTCTCGTTTTCTTTGCGGAAGCACTGTCCGTTTACATTAAAATGCCTGGAAACGCCGGGAAATGGGAATTCGCCAGGGTCCACGTATTCAATCCAGATCGTGTCTGGTCCGGTGCTGTGTAAACATTGAGAATACGCGGATACGCTGTGCTGAGCTCTAGCTGGCGTCGTCATTGGACAACGTCACTGTGACATCCACCTTCCTGATTCGCTGGCATTGGTCATGTGATGCGACTGCTGAAAAACGGCGCGGACTTCCGCCTTGTATCACCTTTCATTAAAGAGTATAAAAGTATGAAAATACTGCAAATACTGATGCAAATACTGCCCATTGTGTAGTTATGATTGTCTTTAGGCTTGCCATCCTTCCACTTGCAAGTGGTAAGTGACGCGCATGCCCGACATGCACTGAGATCACACACACACAGCGGCTCAGTCCCGAATCACTGCTCGTGCGCTCCACTCGTGCGCTCTGTGAGCTGCGCAGGGCCGGAGTGCGCACCCTCCAGAGGGCACTCACTGTTCAGGGTGGAGTGATTTGGAGTGCAGGATGCCTGTGGAGCCGAGCGTATCCATGTATTGGCATTGCTGTGTGCATGCGAATCGTGTATTGGCGTTGCTGTGTGCACGCTAATCGTTTTAAAAACGTTAATCTGATGATCCGCTGATACGGTCTAATGTAAACCCCACCTTAGAGTAGCCATTTGACCTAATTTGCATGTCTTTGGACAAAGTCAAAGTCAAGTTTATTGCATCCATATCAATGGAAATTACATCTGGAAGTGGAAGGAAACTGGAGCACCCAGAGGAAACTCACACAGACATGGGGAGAACATGCAAACACCACACAGAAAGACCCCAGTCAGCCATGAGGTTTGAATCCAGAACCTTCTTGCTGCGAAGCAACAGTGCGAACCACTGTGCCACCCACTTTAGGAGAAATTATTTATTAAAATATTAAGAACAGTGGTGTTGTCTTTTGCGGAACAGATGAACATTGTGATAAAACAATTTGTTTGGAAAGCAGTATAGAACTGGGAGCTTTCATCAGTGCACAAAATAAATGCTAATAATGAATGCTTTGTTTTTACTCATTTCATCTGGGTGATTTAAATATTTATTCCAGCAAGCAGATGATTCCTCACTATGTGTGTTATAGATGAACATAATCAGTGTCAGGCAGTGAGGGTTCATAGATCATTGCTCCAGGCTAGAATTAAAACCAAAAGCAGGAATATTTTAGTGAAAAAAGCAAAAACATCCATTAATCCATGAAACCAAATGCTGAGTGAAAGAGTATCAGTGACAAAATCCTACTGCACTGCAACCCCGCTATCACAAACTCCTTGGAGGATGTCCAAATATTTTGTTATACTGAAAAGTTTGTAATACCAAATGAACCCACTTGTCATACCAAACACTTGCTCTTACATAAAACAAGACCAACTGTGTTTAATTTATGTTTAATTAACTTACATATTTATGAAGTAAAGGAAATGTCACTTGAAAGGGAAGGAAATAAGTCACATTCACCATTGGTTGCTTATTGCATCTTCTTTCTTTTCAGCCCATCATATTGATTGAAGTTATGGACAACATCTTGGAGCTCTTTTCCTTTAAAAGTTGAAAGTGAAGTTTTCAGGATACCATTTTCTTCAGCCAAATTTGTTGCTTTCTCACCATGCTTTAGACGGTGCAGAATATGAAGTTTGTCTTCGACAGAGATGGTCTTACATTCATGTGCAGCAGTAAAAGACCTCAGGGTTATCATTGACTCCAGTTTTTCATCTGAAACTCATATTGATAACATTACCTGGATAACTTTCTTTCATCTCAGGAATATTGCGAAGATAAGAAAAATAATGTCACTACATGATGCAGAAAAACTAATTCATGAAACAGCCTTCCAAGTAGTGTTCAGGAATCAGAAACAGTCTCAGTGTTTAAGTCTCAGCTGAAAACACATCTGTTTAGTCAAGGCTTTTGTTAATAGTGTTTATGAGGTAAAGGAGTAGATCTGGAGGATCCTCAGGCATAGAGAGTTTTGGTAAACTGGGATGTATGGATGCTGTCAGTCCCCCCCCCCCCCCCCCACACACACACTGGATCACTCGGGTTTGTTGACAGTGGAGTGGGTACTGCTTTCAGTCCTGGGGCTCCCTCATGCCTGTGTTACCTTCTGGCTCTCCCCTTTTAGTTATGCTGTCATAGTTAGTCTCGCTGGAGTCCCTGCTTGCACTTAGTACGAAATGTAGCCTGTTCTTATTCATTAGGTGATGTAGGTGCAATAGGCTTATCAAATCAGTCTCATGTAAAAAGGGATCAGTCTCATAAATTCATTAATCATTAATTCAGGTGTCTAATAGTTTATAGCTAAACTATTAAAATCAATGGAATAACTGAGTGGTGATGTTGCTATAGTTTATTGAGTATTGTAGCTCTAATGTAATATGTTTACTCTAGATCTATAACATTCATATAACAACCAAATGGGTGAAGGCAATTAGAATACTTATTTGGCAGAGGTTGGCATTCAGTGGATGTTGTAGCAATAAACAGGACAGTTTATTCCAAAGATACCATTTATTGAAATAGCTGACATGAATTAGCAAACTAATACTGATCAGATATAGCAACAATAGCAGCCAAGGAATAATTCAATATAAATGGTGATACAATGTATACAAATAAGAATCAGTAGTGCATATGATAATTAAGGCACTAGTGGTGATCAGAAGTAATAAGTTATATGTCAGTGTTACAGTATAGGGGTGAGTGGATGTTAAAATGTGATAGGGAAATCATGTGTTTGTGTGTGTGGGTGTGTGTGTATGAGTAGGTGTGTGTGAGAGACTGTTTGTGTGTGTGTGAGTGTGTGTATGGAATGCAAATGGAATGCGCGAGCCTTGTGCCAGACCGCACCCAGAGGGGGATGGTCAACACAGGGAGAGCACGCAAAAAAGAAGAAACAAAGGAATCTGTAGTTTAAACTAGTCTCGGCTAGGCCTTAAACCCAACTCCTACTTAAGCCTTAGCTACTCCTGAAATCCCAATGTTGAGGAGTGGAGTACGACGGAGGGAGTTAAAAGAGAAAGAGAGAGAGAAAGCATCCACGATCTAACTAAATACAGATAGTAAACAAAGTAAATCAAACAACACGCGGTCTAAGACCGACTTTCATGTGAATCAAAATGCATACATTTAAACCATAAATTTAATTTGAATAAACAACACTCTTCACATTAACTAGCCACAACTAAGACTAACAATTGCCCAGATGCCAGCCTTACTTGAGATCGCTCTTGCTTGAAAGTGCGCCTTCTGTTATCCAAAGACAGCATGGAGTGCAGGTCCAGGGAGAAGACAGTTTTGTTCCTTTCGCTTTTACAGCTCATCAGCTGAAGATCTTCGGTGCCCTGTCGGTCATCCTATAATCTGGAAGGAATCTTGTTTATAGTTCGTTGACGTGAGAAAGGGAAAAGGGATCTGGTTGCCTTTTCTCTTTGAAATACTGTGTGGGCTGCAGTAACTAACTGGTTCAGTTATTATTACAACTCTGCAAAGGTCAAATACATTGAACTTTGGCTAAAGGTCCGGTATCAATAGCTCATTCTTTGTTCTTTGTCGTTCTGTAGCACAGATGCACGGCTTCTCTTTCACGCGTGGAATCCGCCACCAGAGAGAAAGAATTTCGATTTCGCCACGGGCTTTAAGCACAGTCGTGATGTCACTGTATTTGGTATCCAGTATCATATCTGTAGCCAATACCATTACCGGGAGTCAGAAGAATGGGCAGAGAAAGAACATGGCATCGAGTACAAGGATTGGTGTGTTCAGTGGTTACTATGGTTATGGGCATGGCAATCCATCCTGACAGTGACATTGGGCATACCTAACAAGTCAAGTTTATTTATATCGTGCTTTTAATAATAGACATTGTTGCAAAGCAACTTTACAGAATTTGAAAGAATTAAAACATGAGCTAATTTTATCTCTAATCTATCCCCAGTGAGCAAGCCTGTGGCAACAGTGGCAAGGAAAAACTCCCTCAGATGACATGAGGAAGAGACCTCAAGAGGAACCAGACTCAAAAGGGAACCCATCCTCATTTGGGCAACAGCAGAAACATGACTATAACATTAACAGTTTTAACATGAAGTCAGTTTCGTTGATGTTATAAACTCTTCATTGATGGAAACTTGAGTGCAAAACTGTTCATGACAACTGCAGTCCTAAAGTTAGCAAGTCAACTGTAGTCCTCAGCCATAAAAGGATTACTGTAAGAGTCCAGAGCGTCCTCCAGGTGTGACTTTTAACTGTTCATCTGGGGCCGTCCTCCACAGGAGCAATGCAATGAGACTCCAACCAGACACAGGGCACCAGGATGGATCAGGCAGGTCCAAGGAGCTCACAACCTGTGCCCCCATCTCTTCCCTCTATCTGTCCCTCTCTGTTGAGTTACATGTCGATCCCAAGAAACCAGTGATGCTATAAACCAATAAAGCAATACACATTGACACAGCAATACACAGGCTGAGTAACGTGAGACACAAGGCACAGTGCATGTACTTCAGAAATTCTGTGTGTATAGGGAGTCCTGATAAGTGTGAGTGCTGTGATTGCATTCTAATCCAGAATAACTGCATGGTAATTAGTCCTAATGGTGTTGTGTGTATACTCAGTGCATGAACGAGTAGCCATGATAACAGTGCTTACGGAGTAAAAACTCAAGTAAAACTCTTTTTAGCTTGTAAAATAAAGTCCTTTTAAGGGATTTTTTGAAGTCAATGATTGCCGTTCTTGATAATTGTTAGTGATTGACACTTAAGCAAGGCTAGTTAGGATTTTTTTTATGGCAGTAAAACGTTGTTAACTTGATTGCTGATCTGATTACTTATTTTTTCTCTCTGGTGTCAAATGTCAAAAGAAAAGTTCAGAACAATAATTTTATTATAAAGAAACAACTTTATTTTAACTGGTGTTTGCAACATGGCATTTTTTAAATAAATGAATGAATTACTCAATCACCATCTTAATAAAAATAAACATTATCAAAGACAAACATCAACAATGGACATGTTAATTTACTTATTCAAAAAATAGCACAATTTCTACAGACTGAAAATAAAACCTGGTGAAACACACACACACACACACACACACACACACACACACACACACACACACACACACACACACACACACACACAATTACTCACTCATCAAACACAGACACACATAAATGAAGTCATGAGAAACTGATCAACAGCTCATGCAAAAATAAAACCTTGAAACACGTTGTACTATTTTACTGAACAAACTTTTTCCAAAGACTGAAAAAAGTAATTTATTAAAATAATCAAATACAAAGGCAATAAAAATACTCTAAATTACAATGTAAGGGAGATTAAATTATTAAATAATATGTGAGAAACAGTGGTGCATCCATTCTGTGTGTGTGTGTGTGTGTGTGTGTGTGAGAGAGAGGAGTGCTAATTCACCTAGACACACACTCTTGCTCACTCGCTTTCCCTCATATATATATATATATATATATATATATATATATATATATATATATATATATACACATCCATTATCTGTAGCTGCTTATCCTGTTCCACAGGGTCGCAGGCAAGCTGGTGCCTATCCCAGCTGACTATGGGCGAGAGGCAGGGTACACCCTGGACAAGTCTCCAGGTCACTGCAGTGTGTCAATATAGTAAAAAGAAAATCACACGCTGGCTTGAAGAAGTGGAGTTTATCTTCTAGTATTTAAAAACTCACATTTTTCATACGAAATACATCGCAGACCTGAGTGACATATTTCCCGATATTTCACTCTGATGACATCACTCCCAGTGTTTTCCCGCTGACTAGACGTGCGTCGTCAAAATAGTGAACTGATTCAAAATTTTAATTATTTTGATTAACTTGCGTATTTTTTTTGGATGTGTCCATATAATATAAAGAATATTACATAGTGGGGTGAAGATATGAAGTTCATCTTCTTGTGTTGAAAATATTTTCACTCATTCGTTTCACTTACTTGTGATATATATACTCCCCACTCGAAGATAAACTTCATATCTGTGTAATATCATATATATATATATATATATATATATATATACACACACACACACACACACACACACATTATATTTTTCCATGCTTTTTATATGGTCCAATTATCATGAAACTGTGGAAATAATCAAAAATTTTCCTGTTTTTTTTTTTTCTCTTGCTTCTTTTTGCTCTGCTGTGAATCATCTTTAACGTGTTGAAACAGTGAACTAATCATATTTATTGATCTGTTTGTGTGGTTATTGATGTCCTGGTATTTGGTAGGTAAATGATTGGCATTAGTTTTTTGTTTTTTTTGTAATTTTCATTCAGAAGACCATGTAAAAGATCAGCAGCATGATGCACATCAGTGGCTCCACAGTCACCATGGCAACGGAACCTAAACAACAACACAAATACAAATAAACATTGTTACTATTCAATTCACTGAAACCAGAGCTTATATACCATGTTAATTATCATACATGATACTGATTAGGCTTGAGTGATTTTACAGTATATCAGGGTGTTCAGAAATACTGACAGTCTGATTTTTCATGCACCATCATTACATGACATGACAGGCATTTAGCAGATGCTCTTATCCAGGGAACCATGAGCTGCCTTAGTGGTTAGCATGTTTGCCTCTCAACTGGGAGATTGTGATTTCTACTCATGCTCCGGTCATACCAAAGACCATAAAAAAATGGTACCTACTGCCATCATACAGATGTGAGTAGGGAGTCAAACTCTCACGATTACTGGAAAACCAGCCTCCCACTGTAACCGGAGCTATGTGAGAGGCCAAGGGCTACTGAAACAGTGATCGGTGCCACCCAATGTGACATGGAAAGGATTTTTCTTATCCAGAAAGACATACAGTGAACACACACACAGAGCGCAACCTGGGGCAAAGTTGGGGTTAGGGGCCTTTCTCAGCCATTGATGTTCCTGCTGGTCCAGGGAAACGAACTGGTGATCTTTTGGGCACAAGGCTGCTTCTCTAACCTTTAGGCCATGGTCAGGTGAGAAAAGAGTTGATTACATTGTGTGTTCTACAACAATGAGGAAGTAGTGGTGTTGTCTGTGAAGATTCTCAGTCATCCAGGTCATAGTAAACTGAGGGTGGTAAAAGAGAGCAACTGGACTTGCTTGAAGATTCTTGAAGACATTTCACCTCTCATCCGAAAGGCTCCTTCAATTCTGTCTGACTAATAGGGAGTATTAGGTGTTTATCCTCTCATGGATAAAAAGCAGTCCTAAGGTGTCGTTGAGTCATCCTGTTGGTGTGGGTCACTGGGGGCTGGGTGTGAACGGCCTAGAGAGTCGTTGGGGTGATCGGTGGGTTGTTGGTTCTCTCTGTCCTCCTGTGAGTCACCACGCACTGGAACACAAATTGGGGGTCATTAGGGCCTTGCAACACAGGGCTCAGAACATTCCTACAATGGTAAAAGGAAAAGAGAAGGAGCAACATCACATCAAGAAAGAACTTCAGAACTGCAGGTATCCCAACTGGGCTTTCTTCAAGAGCAGAAAAAGGAACATAATGGACAAGGAAGATAATAGGAACAAACGCAATAACATTGTCATTCCCTACATTTCTGGTCTATCTGATAAACTCAGGAGGATCTTCTACAAACACAACATTCCGGTACATTTCAGACCCAGTAACACCCTGAAGCAGAAACTGGTCCACCCTAAGGACAGAATACCCAGACACAAACAGGACACCATAGTGTATGCAATTCAGTGCAGTGAGGAATGCACAGACTCGTATATTGGGGAAACAAAACAATCGCTTCACAGGCGCATGGCTCAATACAGGAGAGCCAGTTCCTCAGGCCAGGACTCTGCTGTCTATCTTCATCTTAACAACAAAGGACACTCATTTCAGGATTGCAACGTATGCATTTTAGCCAGAGAGGATCGTTGGTATGAGCGAGGAGTTAAAGAAGCCATTTTTGTCAACCTGGAACGGCCATCACTGAACAGAGGTGGGGGTCTAAGACACCATTTATCAGCCACCTACAATGCAGTCCTTGGCACACTTCCCAGACAACTGAATGCACACCAAAACCTAGCTGTTTTCAGGGACTCACAGGAGGACAGAGAGAACCAACAACCCATTGATCACCCCAACGACTCTCTAGGCTGTTCACACCCAGCCCCCAGTGACCCACACCAACAGGATGACTCAACGACACCTTAGGATTGCTTTTTATCCATGAGAGGATAAATACCTGATGCTCCCTATTAGTCAGACAGAACTGAAGAAGCCTTTCGGATGAGAGGTGAAACGTCTTCAAGAATCTTCAAGCAAGTCCAGTTGCTCTCTTTTACCACCCACAGTTTAAGTGGTGGTGTTGAAATAAACCAAGGGGATAATCGAGCATTTGAAATGTATAGCAGTCATGTGAGGGTGAGGCAGTCAACTATCATTAGCCTTCCATTGAGTTCCATTCATTTTGGCTTTTTTTTAACATCAGATAACTTTATTTTTGAAACCTTCTGTCCTTTTATATGATGGTTGTTATTTTCTAGAGAAACACAACACTGTATGAACAGTTCCATAATCTTGTAACTCACTTTATGGCCATGTAATATATATTTTTCTCCAATATTTTTGCTAAAAATTATACCACAAACCTGCGACATCCAGTCGCACAGGAGAGCAGTGACTGTACTGTTTGGATAAGAAGCTCTCAGGGAATCTGAAAGACTTATTCAGCCATCACTGCATAGACAGCAGCATCAGTGATGTTTTGCTGGATTGTGTTTTGGCTAAACTCAGAAAAAAAGATGTTAAAGTCGCATTCAAAGTCAGGAAGTGAGCCAAAATAACTTTTTGGGGTACAGCTACTAGACAAGAAATGTGTTTCCAGGTGTGTTCTTCCATTGCTTTACATTCCCAAACTGAGTCTCATGCTGTGCAGCAGACGATCAACACAAGTAGCCCCAATCCGACTTCACAGCTCTCCATTCAAACCCTATGGAGTGGCTCCATCTACTCTTTTTACTGTCTATGAAATAAATGAATGGTGATCTTTTAAATTCTTCAACAAGGAGTTGTCTCTGCATTTCCTTAGCACTTAACTTTTCCTCCTCCCATTTAATCTCAAATGATTCTGGAGTTTCCAGTGCATAAACCGATCAACATGAACCGAGCCTGAGCTGTTATTAATGATTGTCGCTATGGTTGCAGTGTGATCTGTATAAGTGAAGGAAATTTCCCCATTGTGGGACAATAAAGGTATTCTTATCTTATGGCTAATGCTAATGACTTTTTTAATGATAAATACCATTATATACCATATACCCTGGTGAAATATCATGCTGATATAAAGGTATGAAAAAATAGATACCGCCCAAGCCTAAACCCAATACACTGTTGTCCCTTAGTTCTTTATCCAAGACCCTGAAATGTTCAGCTACATTTTATACATTTTATAGAGGTGATGATGATAACAAGGTTAGGAAATGTGTAAAAGTCTCATATGCTAGCTTGTTATGCTGTAAATATAATTAATGTAATGTAAATCCTCAAAGTTGTACTTTAAAAATATCCCAGTTCTGCAGGAAAACTGTGCACTTGGAACTGCTATGTTTAAACTCTGACCAACATGCATGGCACTACCTCAGACCTAATTTTACTAATTTACACAAAACCAGCAGCACTAATTGCTGTACTTCTCTTTTTCACTTTCTGCACCGTTTTCCTGCAGAGACAGAACACTTTACTGTGAGCGTTTAAGCCTCATGCACACTACACTGTTTTATCCCCAATAATCCCAGCATGACTCATTTTCATGACTCATTTTCCCTTGGTGACTACTCGCTGCTTGCTCCAGTGTGCACCATCCAGTGGTGCAATTTTCTCAGTCTGCGAGAGATCACAAAGTCTTTGATATTTTCAAGCATGTTTGATTTTGTTTGCAAAGAATCATGTAGTTTGACACCCATGTGTCTAGTAGCAAGTAAAATGAAGAGAAACAGCCAGTGAAAGCCTGTAGTATAGTTATAAAACGCGAGCTACAGGGGCTGGGGAGGATTCAGTTAGATTAGAACCAGGCGTGCACGCCATGTCATGTTATAGGGTTCCAAATAAAGGAAACTAAATGAAGACAACATGTTTCGTTATTGACCAACACTACATTTATGGCGACGAGGATAAACAAAGAATCGAGAGACATTGAAATGAACAGAAGAACAACACGGATTTAACGTTTCAAACCGACTTTGAAAACTTTTGGATCTGACTGGATTCCGCTAGCTAGCAGAGTTAGCTAAGTTGGAGCAGCGAAATGACGGACGAAGCTGGTGGAGATGCCGCTGCTGCTGGCCGTGGTCGGGGAGGTGCACCCCCTGCTCCTGCCCCTACACCCGGACAAGCACAGCAAGGTGGGAATACGATTGTACAAATATCACCGCCCAACCCTTTGAACATGGGAGCTGCAGATCTGTACACGGAATATATGCTTTGGATGGACTCTTACAGGATTTTTGAAATAGCCAGTGGATCCATATGTAGCACAGATGAGGTGAGGAGAGCTACTTTGCTACATTGTATAGGGACTTCAGTCCAACGGATTTTTGCCAATCTACAAGGTCCGAAAGACACTTATCAACAGACGATAGCCATGCTAGATGCATACTTTACACCACGCAGAAATGTTGTGCTTGAGAGGCATAAATTCAGGCAGAGGACTCAGACTCAAGACGAGACTATTGATGCCTACGTAAATGCACTCAGAGAACTGGCCAGATCGTGTGATTTTGGAGCGCTAGAATCAGACATGATATGTGACCAAATCGTGGAGAAATGTGCAAACAGAAAGCTACGTGATAAATTGCTGCAGGAGGAAGGGCTCACATTGGAGAGAACGCTTACAGTTGCAAGAGTTTTCGAAGCTGCACAAGCAGAAGCCAAAGCACTGTCAGACAGCACTAGACAAAAGGATAGCACTGTGAACTTCACCAAAGACAGACGCACACAGCCTCGACGGTCTGAAAAGAAAGGCGTCGGGAAAGGTGAGAGTGACAATGAAGACGGTAATATGTGTTACAGATGTGGATTGACTAACCATAAGGCAGATGACTGCGGGGCCAGAACAGCTAAATGCATGTACTGTAAGAAAGTGGGTCATTATGCTCGAGTTTGCAGCAAGAAGAACAATTCTGCTACAGACAAAGAGAGCAGTAAGAGCAACACTAATTCAAAACAAAGAAAATCAGAGTCAGACAGAACCAAATCGGAGAAACTAAGAAATGTGGATGAACACACCTCAGACAATTCTGATGAGTTTGTTTATTCAGTCGACCCTGAAGGAAAAGAACCAATTCAGATTAATGGACAAAGAGTGAGAATGGTAATAGACACAGGAAATAGCAGAAACTTCATATCTGACAGTCTTTACCACAGACTACTCAAAACAAACACAAAGCTGAAAGCGACAACGAAAAAGTTTTATGCATATGGGCAGAAAACACCATTGCCGTGCATTGGATTTTTCGAAGCTGATCTTTGCTGGAAGGGAAGCAGAATAAAGCACGATGTCTATGTGATCAGAGGTGATGTTGAGCCACTTTTAGGAAGGATGTCCAGCTTTTCGCTGAAAATACTGAACAAGAGAGAGACAGTCAAAGCAGTAGAACATTCTCAAAGATTTCAGAACCTGTTTGAGGAATATGGAGAACTATTCAAAGGATTAGGAAATGTCAAAGGATACGCACACAAAATAACTGTGGATAAATCTATACCACCTGTGGCACAGAAATTAAGACAAATTCCATATCACATGAAGGAAGCTGTGAATCAAGAATTAGACAAAATGCTTGAACAAGATATAATTGAAGAAGTTAATGAAGGATCTGAGTGGGCTTCGAATTTACTGCTCACACCAAAGAAAGACACGGCTGAAATGAGGCTCTGTGTAGACCTTAGAGAGGTGAACAAAGCTGTGATTAGGGAAAGGCATCCAGTACCGACTGTCGATAGTATTCTGCAAGCAGTCCAGGGATCAAAAGTCTATGCAAAACTGGATGCAAGGAAAGGCTTCTGGCAAATTGACATATGCCGCTTTTCCACTACAAACGCGGCTGAGTCGGGCTGAGCCGTGCCGTGCTGAGTCGGGCTGAGCGGGGCTGTTGGAGTTGCATTTCGACTACAACCGCGCTGAACCGTGCTGGCTGGAAGTGGGTGGACACATTGGGTGGAGTTAGCGAAAGTGGGTGGACGTCAGGTGATGTCGTTAAGCAGCGCAAACAGTGACATCAGTGAGCTTTTAAGCGGTAGTCTCACGACCCGAATAGTAAACAATAAACATGGAGGACATGGAGTCGTTAGTGTTGCTGGTCTTGGTGCTGTGGCATGTTGTCACCGACAATGCGGACAGATACTGGCAAGAGCGTATAGATGAGGCGAGGCACATAAGGCTTCAGAAATTCTCGTAATTCTTCTTCTTCCGGGTTTACGGTGTTTACAGATCCCAGCGTGCTCGCGGGGCGTGTGTGGGCATGTGAGGACACTCCTCCTCACCAATCAGTGCACAGGGGAGTGTCTGCTCACGCCCCCAGCCTCACTCGGCACGGTTTGGCTCGCTTCAGCCCCACTCCAAAACGGTGCGAGTTTTAGGGGCTAAGCAGGGCTGAAGCGAGCTGAGTCGTGCTGGTTTTTGGTAGTCGAAACGCGAGCCGTGTCGGGCTGAAGTGAGCTGAAGCGAGCTGAAGTGAGCTGAAAAAGGGTAGTGGAAAAGGGCCATTAGACCCAGAGTCAAGACACCTGACCACATTCATTACACACAGAGGCTGCTACAGGTACAAAAAGGTACCGTTTGGATTATCTTCAGCACCAGAGGCTTATCAGAAGGCTATGGATTCTTTGCTTAGTGGTATGCCTGGAATTGTATGCTACATGGATGACATGGTCTTATATGCGGATGACGAGGAACAGCTGGAAGAGAGACTGAGGAGAGTGTTCAAAAGATTTCAGGAGAGAGGACTGACACTTAACAAAGACAAATGTGTGTTAGGATTGAAACAAATTGAAATACTAGGTCATGTGATCTCAGGAGAGGGAATAAAACCAGATCCAAGAAAAGTGGAAGCCATAAGCAAAGCACCAAGACCCGAGAATATTGCACAGCTACGTTCATTCTTAGGCACATGTGGATTTTTGATGAAGTTTATACCAGATTATGCAAACCTGTCAGAACCACTCAGACGACTGACACGAAAAGGCGAAGAATGGCAGTGGACCACAGAGACTGAAAAGTCCTTTAAAGACATGAAAAGAGCAATGGTAAGTCAACCATGCCTAGCTTATTTCAAGTTAGATGCACCGACCACTGTAATTGCAGATGCCAGTCCAATAGGATTAGGAGCTGTCCTACTTCAGAAACAGTTCAATGGACAAAACAAACCAATAGCGTATGCAAGTCGCTCACTGACCGCCACAGAAAGACGCTATTCACAAATCGAACGAGAGGCTCTTGGATGCGTCTGGGCCATAGAGCACTTTAGAACATACCTATGGGGCGGCAAGTTTACCTTACAAATGGATCATAAACCACTGATATACATGTTCAATCCAGAAAAAGCAACAATGTTGCCACCACGAATTCAGAGACTGGGGATGAGACTGCACCCATTTGAATACAAAATAGAACACGTGGTAGGCAAGTGTAACATAGCAGATTCTCTCTCCAGACTGCCTTTGTCTGCAGCAGAAGACAGTGAGTATGTTGACACATATATGGAGAGGGTACTCTCCATCATCACAAGTGAAGTACCAGCCATGACACTCAATGACATCAGAAAAGACACACAAGAGGATGATACTCTGAACCAGCTCATCTCAATTATCGAGACAGGACAATGGCCAACACAAATGACAGAGGAGTTGCAATCATATAGGAGATGTGCAGAGGAATTGTCAACACACAATGGACTGATCCTTAGGGCACACAGGATTGTGCTGCCCAAAAGTAAAATAAAGCAGGCCATGAACATAGCACATGAAACACATCAAGGAGTAGTGCGGACAAAACAGTTTTTGAGAAACAAATTTTATTGGCCGAACATGGACATTGAGAGATTAATTAGAAACTGCAATGCATGCATTCTGAACCAACCTTTGCATGAAGATCAACCGCTCCAGCCACTAGAGCTACCCCCAAAGCTGTGGACAAAGTTAGGCGTAGATCTAGTAGGCCCAATTGACAACAAGCATATACTGACAGTCATTGATTACTATACGTCTTACCCAGAAGCAGTTGTATTGTCAGATATATCATCACAGACAGTCACTGGAGAACTAATGAAGATATTTGCAAGATTTGGATACCCCCTAGAGGTAGTGACTGATAATGGCAGGCAATTTGTGTCCAATCTTTTTGATTCTTTTCTCAGAACCTGTGGAATCAAACATATCCAGGCATCCCCTTATTACCCAAAGAGTAACGGCAAGATTGAGTGCTTTCATTGTTACCTGAAGAAAGCCTTCAGGGCATCTACGTGTGAGGGAAAGAACTGGACAGAAGAACTGTCAAAGATCCTGATGGCGTATCGTACGACCACTCACAGAGCATCAGGAGAAACCCCAGCCTATCTCATCTTTGGAAGGGATATGCGCACCAAACTACCAAATTGGGAAGAGGAAGAAAATGAGAACAGCGACATCAGAAAGCATCATGACGAATACAAGAACAAAATGAAAGAGTATGCTGATAAGAAACATGGAGCAAAAGAACACAGTTTTAAGATAGGAGACGTTGTATACAATGCAAATCTGGAGAACAACAAGTTGGATTCAAAATACAAAGATGTGCGTTATGTCATACTGAGAAGTACCTCTGACACTTCTTTTGAGCTAATCAATACTGACAATGGAAGTCATGTGAACAGGAATGTCAAGCACCTCCGACATGCACCCATGCTGTTGGAGGTCAGCATCCCAGAACCAGAGATTCCGGACATGGACATAAGAGTACCCGAGGATACACTACAGCCACCACACCTGCCGACTGCAGAGATACCGCAAGAGACTGTCACAGTCCCAGAACTGAAACCTCCAGATGAACTTACCACCATTTAATGTTGAAATGTTTTTAGGTCTCAGTGAGTTTGAATTTATTTAGGTTATGAGTTAAAATCTACAAGGGGAGGAAAATGTAGTATAGTTATAAAACGCGAGCTACGGGGGCCGGGGAGGATTCAGTTAGATTAGAACCAGGCGTGCACGCCATGTCATGTTATAGGGTTCCAAATAAAGGAAACTAAATGAAGACAACATGTTTTGTTATTGACCAACACTACAAAGCCCAAGAGGAACTCAAATTCATCTGCTCTCATGTGTTACATATTCCTGAATCCAGTTTCCTGATTATCCAGATCATCCATCTATTTCTGTCAAAATGTAAGCAATGCTTCTATAAGACATTATTTGGCATGTCAAACCTACATTTGAACATGAAAACAGCAAAAATAACGCCAAACATGACATGATTCCTACTCACACACAGTTTAAAAATAACTTACCAATATTTTTCTCCATATATATATTATTTACCACCTGGGAGGTCCGTATCGTGACATACCGTAACTGAGGTCTTGAAAGTACTGACCGAGGCCCTCTGGGCTGAGGTCAGTATTCAAGGCTGAGGTCATGGTATTTCACCATCAAGCTGGAGCCTATCCCAGCTGACTATGGGCGAAAGGCGGGGTACACCCTGGACAAGTCACCAGGTCATCACAGGGCTGGCACATAGACACAGACAACCATTCACACTCACATTCACACCTACGCTCAATTTAGAGTCACCAGTTAACCTAACCTGCATGTCTTTGGACTGTGAGGGAAACCGGAGCACCTGGAGGAAACCCACGCGGACACGGGGAGAACATGCAAACTCCACACAGAAAGGCCCTCACTGGCCACGGGGCTCGAACCCGGACCTTCTTGCTGTGAGGCGACAGCGCTAACCACTACACCACCATGCTGCCCCGGTAAATAATATATTTATTTTTTTCTTTACCAAATTCTAACAGAAAATGAAAGTGCCCGAAAGGGAAAACTGAGCCGAGGCGAGCCGCCATTTTGAATCCTCATTCACGGCTGTCATGCAAATGGCTTCCTCCTCAGTATACAAGTGCACTTCCCTGGCAGGAAAAAAACTACATTTTGCCGCCTATGTAGTCCCCTATTTATACAAAATCGTAGGATACGGACCCACTTGCCAGCCAATCAGAGTGCAGGATTTGATGGAAACCGTCTCGTCTCGTCTCCTTCCGCTTTATCCGGGACCGGGTCACGGAGGCAGCAGTCTAAGCATGGAAGCCCAAACTTCCCTCTCCCCAGACACCTCGGTCAGCTCCTCGGGAAGAACACCGAGGCGTTCCCAGGCCAGCCGAGAGACATAGTCCCTCCAGCGTGTCCTGGGTCTTCCCCGGGGCCTCCTCCTGGGGGGACATGCCTGGAACACCTCCCCAGGGAGGCATCCAGGAGGCATCCGAAAAAGATGCCTGAGCCACCTCAGCTGGTTCCTCTCGATGTGGAGGAGCAGCGGCTCTACTCCGAGCTCCTCCCGAGTGACTGTGCTTCTCACCCTATCTCTAAGGGAGCGCCCAGACACCCTGCGAAGGAAACTCATTTTGGCCGCTTGTATCCGCGATCTTGTTCTTTCGGTCATTACCCAAAGCTCATGACCATAGGTGAGAGTCGGAACATAGCTCGACCGGTAAATTGAGAGCTTCGCCTTTTGGCTCAGCTTCTTCTTCACCACGACGGACCGGTAAAGCGACCGCATCACTGCGGAGGCTGCACCGATCTGCCTGTCGATCTCACGCTCCATCCTTCCCTCACTCGTGAACAAGATCCCGAGATACTTAAACTCCTCCACTTGAGGCAGGACTTCTCCAACAACCTGGAGAGGGCAAGCCACCCTTTTCTGGTCGAGAACCATGGCCTCGGACTTGGAGGTGCTGATTCTCATCCCAGCTGCTTCACACTCGACTGCAAACCGCCCCAGTGCATGCTGGAGGTCCTGGTTTGAAGAAGCCAACAGGACAACATCATCCGCAAAAAGCAGAGATGAAATCCTGTGGTTCCCAAACAGGATTCCTTCCGGTCCCTGGCTGCGCCTAAAAATTCTGTCCATAAAAATTATGAACAGAACCGGTGACAAAGGGCAGCCCTGCCGGAGTCCAACATGCACTGGGAACAGGTCTGACTTACTGCCGGCAATGCGAACCAGACTCCTGCTCCATTCGTACAGGGACTGGACAGCCCTTAGCAAACAGCCCTGAACCCCATACTCCCGAAGCACCCCCCACAGAATACCATGGGGGACATGGTCGAATGCCTTCTCCAGATCCACAAAGCACATGTGGACTGGTTGGGCAAACTCCCATGAACCCTCGAGCACCCTATGAAGGGTATAGAGCTGGTCCAGTGTTCCGCGACCAGGACGAAAACCGCATTGTTCCTCCTGGATCCGAGGTTCGACTATTGGTTGAATTCTCCTCTCCAGTACCCTAGAGTAAACTTTCCCCGAGAGGCTGAGAAGTGTGATTCCCCTATAATTGGAGCACACTCTCCGGTCCCCTTTCTTAAAAAGAGGGACCACCACCCCAGTCTGCCACTCCAGAGGCACTGTCCCCGACCGCCACGCGATGTTGCAGAGGCATGTCAACCAAGACAGCCCCACAACATCCAGAGACTTGAGATACTCAGGGCGGATCTCATCCACCCCCGGTGCCTTGCCACCGAGGAGCTTGCAAACCACCTCAGTGACTTCGGCTTGGGTAATGGACGAGTCCACCTCTGAGTCATCAGCCTCAGTCTCCTCAATGGAAGACATGACAGTGGGATTGAGGAGATCCTCAAAGTATTCCTTCCACTGCCCGACAATGTCCCCAGTCGAGGTATCAAGGACCGTGACGTTGCCCGGTATGGCGCAGCCGGGGCCCCACCCTGGAGCCAGGCCTGGGGTTGGGGCTTGTATGCAAGCGCTTGGTGGCCGGGCCTTTGCCCATGGGGCCCGGCCGGGCTCAGCCCGAAGAGGTGACGTGGGCCCGACCTCCTGTGGGTTCACCACCCACAGAGGTAGCAGTAGGGGACTGGTGCAGTGTGGATTGGGTGGCAGTCGAAGGCAGGGGCCTTGACGACCTGATCCCCGGACACAGCGGCTAGCTGTTGGGAAACCAGACCGCGAAAAAATAATTTCTCTTATTTCTCTTTTGTCTTGTGTCTGTACAAAATATTGGCAAATATTTCATACAAAATAAGTCACATGACAAATTTTGGAGATCAGGTGTGTTTCAGCGGGGGATTTCTCCAGGTGAAAGATAGTGAACCGTTCTCACTTCGCACATGTCAAATACTGAAGCATTTAGTGCCACTGCACAGACTCAAAAGAGTGCCTTTGGCTTCACTATACTGACTCACTAATCCTGTGGCAAAATTAAATCCCATTTGCTTCAGCCTTCCAACGCAAAAACTAAACACATTTACTGGCTTTGTGGATGAATCTGATGCTTTAGAGGTGAATGAATGATAATATAGGATAACACCTTTTTTCTATTCATGTTGTTCTTCAGTGAGAGATCTATTTGCATATGGCAAAATATTTTCATGATACAGCATCTTGCAAAAGTATTCATCCCCCTTGGTGTTTCTCCTGTTTTATCACATTACAAGCTTGAATTAAAATTGATTTTTTGGGGGGTTCATACCATTTGATTTACACAACATACCTACAACTTTAAAGGTGAAAATTGTTGTTTTATTGTGACACAAACAAGAATTAAGATGGAAAAAAACAGAAATCTGCAGTGTGCATAGGTATTCACCCCCTTTCGTATGAAACCCCTAAATAAGAGCTGGTCCAACCAATTCACTTCATAAGTCACAGAATCAGTTGGTTAAGATCCACTTCTGTGCAATCAAAGTGTCACATGATCTGTCACATGATGTCTGTATAAATCTACCTGTTCTAGAAGGACCCTGACTCTCTAACACTACTAAGCAAGCAACATGAAAACCAAGGAGCCTCCAAACATGTCAGAGACAAAGTTGTGGAGAAGTATAGATCAGGGTTGTTTTGTAAAAAATATTCCAAACTTTGAATATCCCATGGAGCTCCATTAAATCCATTATAGCAAAGTGGAAAGAATATGGCACCACTACAAACCAGACAAGAGAAGGCCTCACCCACCAAAACTCACAGACCGGGCAAGGAGGGCATTCATCAAAGTTGCAACAAAGACACCACAGATAACACTAAATGAGCTGCAAAGATCCACAGTGCAGACAGGAGTATTTGTCCATAGGACCACTTTAAGCTGTACACTCCACAGGGTGGGACTTTATGGAAGAGTGGCCAGAAAAAAGTAATGGCTTAAGAAAACACATTTGGAGTTTGCCCAACAGCATGCAGCAGACTCCCCAAACACATGGAAGAAGACTCTCTGGTCAGATGAGCCTAAAATTGATTTTTTTTTTTGTCATCATGGGAAATGCCATGTGTGGCGCAAACCCAACACCCTGAGAACACCATTCCTACAATGAAGCATGGTGGTGGCAGCATCATGCTATGGGGATATTTTCATCTGCAGGGACAGGAAAGCTGATCAGGACTGAAGGAAAGATGGATGGCACTAATTATAGAGCAATTCTGGAGGAAAACCTATTTAAGTCAACCAGAAGTTCGAGACTGGGACAAAGGTTCACATTCTAGCAGAACATACTGCTAAAGCTACAGTGGAGTGGTTTAAACAGAAACATTTAAATGTCTTGGAATGGCCTAGTCAAAGCCTAGACCTCAATCCAATTGAGAATCTGTGGCATAACTTGAAAATTGCTGTACACCAACGCAACCCATCTAACTTGAAGGAGTTGGAGCAGTTTTGCCTTGAGGAATGGGCAAAAATCCCAGTGGCTAGATGTGCTAAGCTAATAGAGACATACCCCAAGAGACTTGCAGCTGTAATTGCACCAAAAGGTGGCTCTATAAAGTATTGACTTTGGGGTGAATACCTATGCACACTCCAGATTTCAGTTTTTTCATCTTAATTATTGTTTGTGTCATAATAAAACAACAATTTGCACCTTTAAAGTGGTAGGCATGTTGTGTAAATCAAATAGTGCTAACCCTCCAAAAATCCATTTTGATTCCAACTTGTAATGCGACAAAACAGGACAAACACCAAGGGGGATGAATACTTTTGCAAGACACTGTACTCAGTACATTGGGAGAAGAATGCTGAAGATGGAGCTGCCAGACAAGATGAAAAGAGGAAGGCCAAAGAGGAGGTTTAAGGATATGTGGTGAGAGAGGACATGCAGGTCACAGAGGAAGCTGCTGAAGACAGGATCAGATGGAAACAGATGATCTGCTGTGGTGACCCCTAATGGGAGCAGCCAAAAGAAGAAAAAGAATATGTATTTTAATTCACATCCAAGGTTTGGCACTGTAAATATAATGTTAAGATAGAGAAACACATCACTGTCCACATGTGTTTCTGTTCAGTGTCAATTTGTTCTGTATGCAGTGAAGGTTACAGGGAGGAGTTCTTTAGGAGATCTTTAGGAATGTTTTACATCATGAATACATTTTCTTCACTTGTTCTGTTTCAATGATTCCAAGTAGCATTTGTATTAAAATACAAAACAAACCTTTGTAATAAAGCTACATCCAATTAAAACTATTCCCTCTGTCACTGTCATTATATTAGCAAACTGTGAAAGTGTGAAACAGTACCAGTGCATCAGATATAATAGAACCATAACTATACATTGTTTTACTCTGTGATAATGGATGTAACTGCCTGTTTCACATCTCTCAATCACCTCTGTTTGTTTTACTTATTAGACTACAACTCTTATCTAATCCTTACAGTATGTATATAGTTGCATGCAGGCTATACACTAGTTTTACACTGAAGCAGGTTACATAACATAGGTAGAGTGTAAGTGGAATTTCTGGCATGTGAAATACTAGCGTTCTGTTTCTCTGGATGTCTTTTTTTCCTCTTATGTTGTGTGTAAATTAGCTCTAGCATTGCCTGTGCAACTCAATGCCAAAGCATCATGAAGCTGAATCAAACTTGCTTTTAATCAGCACATTTTTGGCAACTGCACTTTCTATTGTTAAGGTCCAACAACCACTCTGCATTATAGATTAAACTTGGGCCAACCTTTTCCTTGTAAATATGATCAAAGATCCAGTTGTACTGGAGGTTACATGACTGTAGGATTCCATATTAGATTCTTCTACATGATAATATTTCAGTGTTTTTTTTGTTTTGTTAGTGTCACTGCTGCATCAGCAGACAAAAGTGCTAGACACCATAGCCTGTGCTCTCATCTAAGGAGGAGTGCCATACTCTCTCAACTGTCAGTTACATCAATGCTAGCCAATCATAGGTGTCTGTGAGCTCATGCATATGGAAGTGGGAGGATCGCGTTTTCCTCCGAGTGTGTTACGCGCCACGACATTGCTTGAGCAGCAACTCAAAAAGAAGCAGTTGGCTGGTGACACATGCTTCGGAGGAAACACATGATAGCCTTTGCGCTCTCTGGTTGGTCGCTGTTGTGCGATAGGGGAGAGCTGTCTTGCGGGTGGAAATTAGCCAAGACTAAATTAGTGAAAAACTGTAAAAATAATTTTGCAGTTAAATGTGTGCATGTGTACATTTACACTGTGGATTGTTCTGTCCAACAAGTAATCTTTTTGGCCTACTTTCTCTTGAAGAGCTCTGATTGGCTCACTCTATATCAGGGGCGCAGATAGGATTTTTGAACTGGGGGGGACTGAGCTGTCAGCAAATGATTCCATTTTGTGTGTATATATATATATATATATATATATATATATGTGTGTGTGTGTGTGTGTGTGTGTGTGTGTGTGTGTGTATATACATATATATATATATATATATATATATATATATATATATACACACACACACACACACTACCGTTCAAAAGTTTGGGGTCACTTTGAAATGTCCTTATTTTTTAAAGAAAAGCACTGTTCTTTTCAATGAAGATCACTTTAAACTAATCAGAAATACACTCTATACATTGCTAATGTGGTAAATGACTATTCTAGCTGCAAATGTCTGGTTTTTGGTGCAATATCTCCATAGGTGTATAGAGGCCCATTTCCAGCAACTCTCACTCCAGTGTTCTAATGGTACAATGTGTTTGCTCATTGCCTCAGAAGGCTAATGGATGATTAGAAAACCCTTGTACAATCATGTTAGCACAGCTGAAAACAGTTGAGCTCTTTAGAGAAGCTATAAAACTGACCTTCCTTTGAGCAGATTGAGTTTCTGGAGCATCACATTTGTGGGGTCGATTAAATGCTCAAAATGGCCAGAAAAATGTCTTGACTATATTTTCTATTCATTTTACAACTTATGGTGGTAAATAAAAGTGTGACTTTTCATGGAAAACACAAAATTGTCTGGGTGACCCCAAACTTTTGAACGGTAGTGTGTATACATGTTATTTCACCTCCCTCACTGCCATCACCGAGAACTACCTGCAGGCCAGGACAATGATAACATTTTAACATAGCCTATGGAAATCCAAAGTTTACACATTATCATCATGCACAGAAACTGCAAAACTAGTTTTAAAACCGCTAAGTTCCAACTGTTCAACATGCGAGAGGCTGGGCTACGTGTGTGTGTGTAAAGTGTAAACCAGTGCATCCTGACTTTCTAACTATGCCTGTGTGTTGCGTGAGCGGCAGTCAGTCAACAACTCTTCGCAAAGTTTCCTTATGAAACAATATGCTCGCTGAAATTATGGCAGGGAACGCCAGATTAAACATTAAAACTGCCTTCTGAGCACTGTATCTACAGGCTGCCACCGAAAGAAGGAGGCTACCAGAAAGGCATCTCTACTCCGTACAATTTTACTTTCACTACGACATTACTTTGAACAGACTATCAAAAAATTGCAAGGTGATATGATAAAGTAAGGCACAGTTTACTTACAGTCGGTTTTGTTTTGTTTTTTGAAAAAACGATGCAATCATTTTCTGCCTTTTGGCACCCTTCATCATGCCATGTTGGGGTCCTGAACTAGGAGCAGCTGTCCCCGATATGCCTGTCAAACTTGTTGTGGGTAACCATAGCAACCAAGCTCGAGCTCGCAACCTGTGCAGTCTGCGCAGTTGCAACTATGTATGTACTGCTGTGCACCTCAATAAACCGAATGGTAATTAGTCTTGATTTTTCCGTGAGGTTTGCCTTATGCAAAGAAAGACAGCATAGATGTTTTTTCCTCCCTATAAGTGTGGGGGACCGAAAGAGGTGAATTTAAATCTGGGTGGGACGAATCCCCCCGTCCCCCCCTCTATCTGCGCCTGTGCTCTACATTGGTGTCATGACATATTGGACATCTCTCCTGAAACTTGCTCCTGATATTATTGCTGAGCCATTAACTTATATTTTTAATTTGTCCTTAAAGCAAAATATTATTCCTGACTCTTGGAAAACAACATATGTAACACCCCTTTTAAAAGCTGGGGATCTAACTACAGTGTCTTGCAAAAGTATTCATCCCCCTTGGTGTTTGTCCTGTTTTGTTGCATTAAAAGATGGAATTAAAATGGATTTTTGGAGAGTTAGCACTATTTGATTTACACAACATACCTATCACTTTAAAGGTGCAAATTGTTGTTTTATTGTGACACAAACAATAATTAAGATGAAAACAGAAGTCTGGAATGTGCATATGTGGCAGATCACAGAATCCAGGGACACATGTCGGCCGAAACGAATCCGAGATAATCGCAAAAGAAGCATTTTTTTTTCGAAATTTGTGATTTTTGTTTTTTTCCATCATGTGCAAGTTGAGATCTTGAAGAATGCAATCAGTATTTCAGATAATAGATTGTTTTGTTGGAAAAGCATACATTTTTTGTTGCAAATTGTCTCGTTTTTGTCAGGACTGTAGCCTGCTGGGGGGTGTGGGTAAATTACCATATGGGCCATTCACATGAAGATTTAAGTCATTTGTTTTTTTTTCCGCGAATCAGCTGTATGATCCGAGTTGAGCGCATGGCTACTTAACCTGCATACAGGCGTGTGATTTCACTATGGAATGAGTTACTAAACAGAGCGCAGAGGAGCAAACACCGCGAAGCAAACAGACACTCGGTATTTACATCAGAGATCACCATTTCTAGCAAAAAAAACCCGCAACCTCGTTTTCCAGATTGAATGGAATACTTGAATGATTGGATGATACATGGACCGTGGAGGCATTGGTGTGTGCAAGGCGCCGTTTCTCTTTCTGATGGGGTAAGTTTATTAATCTAAGGCTGTGTGGTTATTTTTGCATGTAACGGAGAGTGTTGTGGTTTGGTTAAGCCTAGGTCACAACCGGATGTATGATTTTTTGGCTGTGTGATTTTTGGCGTTTCCCAAGTCACTGCGTTTTTTTTGTTCACGGAGAGAGACGCGCGTTGGCCGTAAGTTTGTCTTGCAACCTGAAAAAAAGTAAGCGCCCGTAGAGTTTGTTTGACATGACAACAAACCTCTGCGGCCAGTCTGCGGCTCGAAAATCAACACATCACACGCGCGCTCTCGTGCTTTTCACACGCGCGCTCTCGTGCTTTTCATGCGCGCGCTCTCGTGCTTTTCATGCGCGCGCTCTCGTGTGTTTCATGCGTGCTCTCCGTGCGTTTCTTGCGTTTTTTGCATGTAGACCGGCCGTAGGAGCGCGTACTGTACGGCCAGTTGTGACCGAGGCTTTACATGAAACTAGTATTGTGTTAGTTGTGTCATCATCGTGCTATCTTTCTTTCTTACGGTGTGAGTAATTTTTCAACCACAAAACGTTAAAGTATACTTTAGGACTTATTTTTGTACTTCATAATTGTGTTGGGCATACTTTGCATGGAAGGAAAATTGACATGGTGATCTTTGTTTACATGAAAGTAGCATCGTGCTAGCTCGTAGGGGGTAGGGCTTTCCTTAATGTCATGCAAATGAGCACCATTATGTGCCCGCCCTGCACCCAGAGTAGCTGAGATGGAAAACTTTGAGGGCGATTTTCTCCCTTTTCTGTTTTAAGAAGTATACACTTTCAAAAGGCCACACATTCTTCAAATATTGTCAGATCTCCACATGGAAGGCATCATTGGAAAGCTTAGAAACTGTACTTTCTGAATCTGTCAATAACTCAAAATGTCCCCGGGCAGACATGTGTCCCTGGATTCTGTGATCTGCCACATATGTATTCCACCCCCCAAAGTCAATCTCATCTCATCTCATTATCTCTAGCCGCTTTATCCTTCTACAGGGTCGCAGGCGAGCTGGATCCTATCCCAGCTGACTACGGGCGAAAGGCGGGGTTCACCCTGGACAAGTCGCCAGGTCATCACAGGGCTGACACATAGACACAGACAACCATTCACACTCACATTCACACCTACGGTCAATTTAGAGCCACCAGTTAACCTAACCTGCATGTCTTTGGACTGTGGGGGAAACCGGAGCACCCGGAGGAAACCCACGCGGACACGGGGAGAACATGCAAACTCCGCACAGAAAGGCCCTCGCTGGCCCCGGGGCTCGAACCCAGGACCTTCTTGCTGTGAGGCGACAGCGCTAACCACTACATCACCGTGCCGCCCCCAAAGTCAATACTTTGCAATTACAGCTGCAAGTTTCTTGGGGTATGTCTCTATTAGCTTAGCACATCTAGCCACTGGGATTTTTGCCTATTCCTCAAGGCAAAACTGCTCCAACTCCTTCAAGTTAGATGGGTTGCGTTGGTGTACAGCAATCTTCAAGTTATGCCACAGATTCTCAATTGGATTGAGCTCTGGGCTTTGATTAGGCCATTCCAAGACATTTAAATGTTTCCCTTTAAACCACTCCAGTGTAGCTTTAGCAGTATGTTTAGGGTCATTGTCCTGCTGGAACATAAACCTTCATCCCAGTCTCAAACCTCTGGCCGACTCAAACAGGTTTTTCTCCAGAATTGCCCTGTATTTAGTGCCATCCATCTTTCCTTCAGTTCTGACAAGCTTTCCTGTCCCTGAAGATGAAAAAAATATCCCCATAGCATGATGCTGCCACCATCACGCTTCACTGTAGGAATGGTGTTCTCAGGGTGTTGGGTTTGCGCCACACATGGTGTTTCCCATGATGACCAAAAAGTTCAATTTCAGTCTCATCTGACCAGAGAATCTTCTTCCATGTGTTTGGGGAGTCTGCCACATGCTGTTGGGCAAACTCCAAACATGTTTTCTTAAGCAATTACTTTTTTCTTGCCACTTTTCCATAAAGCCCTGCTCTGTGGAGTGTACAGCTTAAAGTGGTCCTATGGACAAATAATCCCATCTCTGCTGTGGATCTTTGCAGCTCCTTCAGTGTTATCTTTGGTGTCTTTGTTGCATCTCTGATTAATGCCATCCTTGCCCGGTCTGTGAGTTTTGGTGGGTGGGGCCTTTTCTTATCAGGTTTGTAGTGGTGCTATATTCTTTCCATTTTGCTATAATGGATTTAATGGTGCTCCATGGGATATTCAAAGTTTGGGATATTTTTTATAAGCCAATCCTGATCTATACTTCTCCACAACTTTGTCTCTGATATGTTTGGAGGCTCCTTGGTTTTCATGTTGCTTGCTTAATAGTGTTAGAGAGACAGGGTCTTTCCAGAACAGGTGGATTTATACAGACATCATGTGACAGATCATGTGACACTTTGATTGCACAGAAGTGGAGCTTAACCAACTGATTTTGTGACTTATGAAGTGAATTGTTTGGACCAGCTCTTATTTAGGGGTTTCATACAAAAGGGGGCGAACACCTATGCACACTGCAGATTTCTGTTTTTTCCCCATCTTAATTCTTGTTTGTGTCACAATAAAACAACAATTTTCACCTTTAAAGTTGTAGGTATGTTGTGTAAATCAAATGGTATGAACCCCCCCAAAAAACCATTTTAATTCAAGCTTGTAATGTGATAAAACAGGACAAACACCAAGGGGGATGAATACTTTTGCAAGACACTGTTTATTGGATAATTATCACCCTATTTCTAAACTTTAGTTGTTGGCTAAAATTTTTGAATCTCTAGTAAGTGATCAATTGAAAGTGTTTTTAACTTACAGCAGTATTCTTAGTCCTTTCCAATCAGGCTTCAGGAAGAGGCACTGCACCATCACAGCAGCCATCAAAGTGACTGACGATATTGTCAGTGCTACTCATTGTAAAAACTCATATGCAGCGCTAGTTGTTGATCTTTCTAAGCTCTTTGATGCAGTAGACCATGACATTTTGTTACAATGTTTGGGTAAAATTGGTGTGTCTGCAAAAGCTTTGGGGTGGTTTAAAAACTATCTTATAAACAGATATAGTGTGTTCTATGTATTGGTATTATATCAGAGAAGGCTGCTATTAAGATTGGAGTTCCACAAGGCTCCAATGTAGGGCCATTGCTATTTACTGTTTACATAAATGACATTTGTACACATATCAAGAATGCAAGTATGCACCTGTATGCAGATGACACCATTATCTATTGCTCTGCCCCCTCTGCTTTGGAGGCACTGGTGAAACTTCAGGAGGCAGTAATAGTACTGCAAGAAAATTTACTTAAATTAAAATTGTTGTTAAATTCTAAAACAAAACAAAACAAATATTTATTATTATTTATTATTTACTTTATTATCAGTTATTTACTGATTCCCATATTTGATCTTTGCCTCAAGTTACCACCTTACAGGGGCAAGAAATAGAGAAGGTGTCATCCTATAAATATTTTAGTGGGGCTGTTAAGCTCTTATTATCAGAAGAATTGTGCACAAAATGAAAAAAGCATGAAACTTTCAGAGTTTGTTCTTGAAGGCATAAGCTTTAATTTGAGATGTGGAGGCATTCTCAGTTTGACCTCTGGGGTCAGCTAGAGGTCATTGACCTCCATGATGGCACATTTCTATGCATGAAATTCGAAAAGGCTGTATCTTAACATCTAAATGTGATGTAAATGTAAAATAAATGTGTTTTTCCATGTTACTGGGCATGAAAAAATCATATATAATACTGATATTCCTCTTAGGGGTAACTTCAGGGGTCAGGTAGAGGTCATTGACCTTTGAAATTTGAAGTTTCTATGCATGACATTCTAGACGGGTGTATCTTAGGATCTAAATGTGATAGAAATGTGAAATTAATGTGTATTTCCTTGTTTCTGACCATGAGAAACCCATTTTTAATACTGGTATTACTCTTACAGGTCATCTCTGGGGTCAGCTAGAGGTCACTGACCTCCAGCATAATGCATATCTATGCACGAAATTAGAAACGGGTGTATCTTAGGTTCTAAATATGATAGAAATGTAAAATAAATGTGTATTTCCATGTTTCTGGCCATGATAAACTAATTTCTAATACTGATATCATTTTTATAAGTCACCTCTGAGGTCAGCTAGAGGTCACTGACCTCCACGATAATGCATTTCTAAGCATGAAATTAGAAACAATCTATCTTTGGATTAAAATGTGAAATACTGTAAATGTAAAGTAAATATATGATTCCATGTTTCTGGACATGACACAACTCATTTCTGATAAGTAAAACATCTCCAGTGGTCACAAACTATGTCAGAAGCTGAACACAGTTGCCCCATTTCCATTGATAATTTCAAAGTGAGTAATGTTTTGGAGCATTTGCTCTCATTTGCACTAGAGTTGAAGAATACAGCTGATACTCGTCTGTTTCTTCATGTGGCAGATGCAGCCAACAAGGGAGCCAGAAAGGTGATGGTGCGAACTGTTGACTCTGATGTGGTCATCTTGGCAGTGGCTGTCTTTCAGAAAGTCAGTCTTGAAGAAATGTGGATTGCCTTTGGAGCTGGTAGCAATTTCTGTTATATAGCCATTCACAAGGTGGCTGCTGCACTGGGTCCTTCCACTTGTCCCACACTTCTAGCATTTCATTCTTTCACCGGCTGCGACACAACTTCCTCATTCTGTGGTCGTGGTAAAAAGACTGCCTGGGATACATGGCGTGTATATCCAAAGGTTACAGAGGCTTTCCATGAAATGTTGCAGATGCCACAAAAGTTGAGTGATCTTTCTTTGTCTACACTGGAACGTTTTGTCGTGCTTATGTATGACAGAACAAGTGCATGCTTAGATGTGAATGAGGAAAGGAAGCATCTTTTCACCCAGAGGTCAAGATCACTGGAAAACATCCCCCCTACACAAGATGCTTTGAGGCAACACATAAAAAGAGCAATGTACCAGGCTAATATATGGAACCTTGCTTTGGTTTCTCAACCATGTTTGCCCAGTCCATCAGACTGGGGATGGATTGACACCGATGCTGGATGGCAGCCACTTTGGACAACACTCCCTGAAGCTTCACAGGCTTGCTATGAACTTGTGCACTGTGGTTGCAAAAAGGGTTGTACTGGGCACTGTAGATGTAAAAAGGCAGCCTTAAAGTGCACAGCACTGTGCACATGCTCTGGTGACTGCAGCGACTAAATCAGTGTTCTGTAGTTACAATTTGTAGGCCAACATTGTAATCCCCAAAGGTCAAGGCCCTTAGAATAAATGTAGATACTATAAGTGATTTTAAAATGTTCTTTATGGAACCTGTTCAACTGTTTACACTGCATTTAGAGTTTTGATTGTAGTTCAAGTTTTTGATTAGTTAAAGTTTATAATTTCTGACAAGTTGAAGTATATTTCTGTCATGTTCATATTCATATGGAATTGTTTCTTACAATCCAAAACACATGAGATTTTTATATAGATTTATCAAAATGTGGGATGTTTCCCAACCTTGCCTGTTCTCCATGATGTTGACCTCTCAGAATGATATCAGTATCAAAAATGGGTTTCTCATGTACAGAATCATAGAAATACAAATTTAGTTTACATTTCTATCACATTTAGAACCTGAGGTACACCCGTTTCTAATTTTATGCATAGAAATGCATTATGCTGGAGGTCAGTGACCTCTAGCTGACCCCAGAGATGACCTGTAAGAGTAATATCAGTATCAAAAATGGGTTTCTCATGGTCAGAAACAAGGAAATACACATTAACTTCACATTTCTATCACATTTAGATCCTAAGATACACCCGTCTAGAATTTCATGCATAGAAACTTCAAATTTCAAAGGTCAATGACCTCTACCTGACCCCTGAAGTTACACCTAAGAGGAATATCAGTATTATATGTGATTTTTTCATGTCCAGGCACATGGAAAAACACATTTATTTTACATTTACATCACATTTAGATGTTAAGATACAGCCTTTTCTAATTTCATGCATAGAAATGTGATATCATGGAGGTCAATGACCTCTAGCTGACCCCAGAGGTCAAACTGAGAATGCCTCCACGTCTCAAATTAAAGCTTATGCCTTCAAGAACAAACCCTGAAAGTTTCATGCTTTTTTCATTTTGTGCACAATTGTTATGCTTAACAGGCCCACTATTTGGGGGGTTTTTTGGACAAAAATCTCTCTTTCAATTCCCATGTTGTTAACTTGGTAAAGCAGCTTAAAATAAAGCGAGGTTTCTAGCGGAGCTCCTGCATGAGTGGAGCCCCATAGGCATAGAGTGTGGATACATAAAGAAACCCATCGAGTTGTTTTCTGATGGTTTTGGTCCTGTTCGTGCCTCCACCATACCAGTGTTAGTAATGACCAGTCATACACACCACCTAGTGGCCAGTGTTAGAATTACCAGTCCTAAACACCGCCTAGTGGCCAGTGTTAGTAATTAAGCAGTCATATGCACCACCTAGTGGTCAGTGTTAGTAATTATCAGTCATACACACTGCCTAGTGGCCAGTGTTAGTAATTGCCAGTCATACACACCGTCTAGTGGCCAGTGTTAGTAATTACCAGGCATACACACCACCCAGGCGGCACGGTGGCGTAGTGGTTAGCGCTGTCGCTAACCCTGTGATGGTTTTGGGCTTAAGCCCTGTGAGGGTTAAGTCAAGCCCTGTGGCCGGCGAGGGCATTTCTGTGTGGAGTTTGCATGTTCTCCCCGTGTCCGTGTGGGTTTCCTCCGGGTGCTCCGGTTTCCCCCACAGTCCAAAGACATGCAGGTTAGGTTAACTGGTGACTCTAAATTGAGCGTAGGTGTGAATGTGAGTGTGAATGGTTGTCTGTGTCTATGTGTCAGCCCTGTGATGACCTGGCGACTTGTCCAGGGTGTACCCTGCCTTTCACCCGTAGTCAGCTGGGATAGGCTCCAGCTTGCCTGCGACCCTGTAGAACAGGATAAAGCGGCTACAGATAATGAGATGAGATGAGATGAGATGAGATGAGAGACACACCACCTAGTGGCCAGTGTTAGCAATTACCAGTCATACACACTGCCTAGTGGCCAGTGTTAGTAATTACCAGTCATACACACGGCCTAGTGGCCAGTGTTAGCGGATGTCGCTGTGTGTCGTGTACTCATGTGCCTACCATCACAGGCAACCCAATCATGGTGGGAAACTCTTCATGCACGACGCGCGCGCGTCATGCCTGAATTTTTATTTTTAAATTTTTTGCTGATTCTCGATAAAAACAAAAACAAACTCATTCTTCTTCATTCTACATTTTGCATAAAAGTCGATAAAATATATACTTCTTTTTATTTTTTAAAATCATAACGTAAATTGTACATGTTGTAAAAAAAGGGTGATTACAAAAAAGAAAACCAACCGAAGAATTGCAAGAAGAAGTTGACAGGAGAGCAAAAAGAAAGAAAATGACAGGAGAAAAGGTGATGGGAGACAGTCAAGTCCAGCTTGTCAGAGGAAGATAGAGAGAACAAGAGAGAAAAAGAGAGAAAGAAGAAGAAACATGTCAGAAGAGGAGAGGAAGAGAAGGCAAGAAAAAGAAAAGGAAAGACAAAGGAACATGTCAGAAGAGGAGATGAGAGAAGGCAAGAAAAAGAGTGGGAAAGATGGAGAAATGTCAGAGGAAGAAAGGGAGAGAAGGTGAGTAATGAAAAGAGAGCAAGAAAGAAGGAGAAACCAATGTGACATCGCTAGTGCAACAAACTGTTGTCTACTCAAGCGAACAGCTGCTGAGAATTTTGATTAATTAAATAATCCAGCTACAGTACATGCCTAACAACTCTAAATCCCGAGGAAAACTAATACGGCTGACTGTTGACAAGTTTTGAAAATCTTTCCTACAGAATCTATGTCAATGGAAATGCCCACTCACCAGCAAGTTGAGCAAGCTGAAAGTTATGGTGTCAGGCACGCATGCACAGTCCTGTGTGTGCATGCCTGCCACCATAGGAAACCCAACAGCTGAATAGTGAGTAACCCATCAAGTTGTTTTCTGATGGCTTCAGTCCTGTGCGTGCATGCCTGCTACCACAGGAAACCCAACAACTAGTGAAGTGAGCAGTGAAGTGTGAAGTAGAGTAGTAGTCAGGACAGTATAGTAGTGAGTAACTTCTCACTGTTGACGCCCCACATTTTGTACAACATAAGGAAACAGTATAGTAACTATAATGGTAAAGAAATAAAAGAGGCTGGTTATGATATGAGAAAATTCTACAACCCAGAAACAGATGGGAGCTCCGCTTTTAGGCAGTGCCTAAATCTATATATTATTTTAGAAATAAGGCTTGTTTTAATTTAAAAGCGAGAAAAGAACTTGTTGCAGCCACTTTTTTAATCTGTTTTACAGTGGTGCTTGAAAGTTTGTGAACCCTTTAGAATTTTCTATATTTCTGCATAAATATGACCTAAAACATCATCAGATTTTCACACAAGTCCTAAAAGTAGATAAAGAGAACCCAGTTAAACAAATGAGACAAAAATATTACACTCTGTCATTTGTTGATTGAGGAAAATGATCCAATATTACATATATGTCAGTGGCAAAAGTATGTGAACCTTTGCTTTCAGTATCTGATGTGACCCCCTTGTGCAGCAATAACTGCAACTAAATGTTTCTGATAACTGTTGATCAGTCCTGCACACCGGCTTGGAGGAATTTTAGCCCATTCCTCCATACAAAACAGCTTCAACTCTGGGATGTTGGTGGGTTTCCTCACGTGAACTGCTCGCTTCAGGTCCTTCCACAACATTTTCATTGGATTAAGGTCAGAACTTTGATTTGACCATTCCAAAACATTAACTTTATTCTTCTTTAACCATTCTTTGGTAGAACGACTCGTGTGCTTAGGGTCGTTGTCTTGCTGCATGACCCACCTTCTCTTGAAATTCAGTTCATGGACAGATGTCCTGACATTTTCCTTTAGAATTTGCTGGTATAATTCAGAATTCATTGTTCCATCAATGATGGCAAGCCGTCCTGGCTCAGGTGCAACAAAACAGTCCCAGACCATGATACTACCGCCACCATGTTTCACAGATGGGATAAGGTTCTTATGCTGGAATGCAGTGTTTTCCTTTCTCCAAACATAATGCTTCTCATTTAAACAAAAACGTTCTATTTTGGTCTCATCCATCCAAAAAACATTTTTCCAATAGCCTTCTGGCTTGTCCATGTGATCTTTAGCAAACTGCAGACGAGCAGCAATGTTCTTTTTGGAGTGCAATGGCTTTCTCCTTGCAACCCTGCCATGCACACCATTGTTGTTCAGTGTTCTCCTGATGATGGACTCATGAACATTAACATTAGCCAATGTGAGAGAGGCCTTCAGTTGCTTAGAAGTTACCCTGGGCTTCTTTGTGACCTCGCCGACTATTACATGCCTTGCTCTTGGAGTGATCTTTGTTGGTCGACCACTCCTGGGGAGGGTAACAATGGTCTTGAATTTCCTCCATTTGTACACAGTCTGTCTGACTGTAGATTGGTGGAGTCCAAACTCTTTAGAGATGGTTTTGTAACCTTTTCCAGCCTGATGAGCATCAACGCTTTTTCTGAGGTCCTCGGAAATCTCCTTTGTTCGTGCCATGATACACTTCCATAAGCATGTGTTTTGAAGATCAGACTTTGATAGATCCCTGTTCTTTAAATAAAATAGGGTGCCCACTCACACCTGATTGTCATCCCATTGATTGAAAACACCTGACTCTAATTTCACCATTTCCTCAATAAATAAATGACCAAGTATAATATTTTTGTCTCATTATTTTGTTTAACTGGGTTCTCTTTATCTACTTTTAGGACTTGTGTGAAAATCTGATGATGTTTTACAGTGTAGGTCATATTTATGCAGAAATATAGAACATTCTAAAGGGTTCACAAACTTTCAAGCACCACTGTAGATTATGGTGCCATTCTGTATATGCACGCTGCAAAGACTGTGTTGCGCTCACGGGATTCTGTTTATCATTCCACATTCTGCTTTATAACTAAGGCTGGGTTTCCACTTACCACTGCAGTTTATACAGTTTATCTGGTTGACCTCCACTGTCAATACGTAGACAGCTTCATTGGCTCATTTTCATTTATAAAGTGGTTACTGGTTTATTACCATCTTATTTATTTTCTCACAAACAACTAACAATAGATATAACCCCAGGTCTAACAATATTATCCTTTTAAATGTACCAACTGTGAAATCTGAATTTAGTAAAAACAGCTTTTCGGTACAATGCCCCTTCATCCTGGAATGCACTTCAGAAACAGTTAAAACTTGATGTACTCATTCCATTTTCTGATTTTAAACTTTGTATTGCAAACACTCTAAACTATCACTGTGAATGCTTTTAGATTGTCATTATTATATTTTCCTTATTTTGTTTAGTTCCTTATTTCTTTTGTAAGTTGTATTGTGTTTTATGTTTGTATATTTTATATTATAGCTAGGTGCTGCCCGTTCTTAGCCAGGGCTCACTTGGACAAGAGATTTCCATCTCAATATGATTTACCCTGGTTAAATAAAGGATAAAAAAAAAAATTAAAACCTTTGAGTTAATCTGTATGGCTTTTGAAAAATGTGTGAAAACATTTATTGGCAACATTTTTACTTTTTTAATTTTACAGTTTTACAACTCTTAATCCGGGAGATGAAGCAGGATTAGTGAACATCGTACAGTGAAACCAAAGGCTCTGTGTGTGTGCAGAAACATGAAAGGATTCTTTCTGACTGTGCTTCATATGGGAGGGAGTGAGAATGGCTCACACACACACACACACACACTCATAATTTTCCACTACTGTTTTATTTTAGTGCATTTTTACGGGCCCTTCTGCCACATTTTCATTTTCTCGAAGAACACCTTTTTTTCTGGAGCAAAGACAGCAAGCGGCAGCCCTCCAAATCGGATCTGCCTTAATACCAACAAATCTTTGACTTAGGTACATGAATCATTTATCATGGCACACCTTCAGCTTGTTCAGTGTGCTGAGTGCAACATGTTTAGTCATTCTTCCTCCATCATTAGTAACAGCTTTATTTGTGATAAGTGCAGATTAGTTAGCTCTCTGACGGAGAAGATTGCAGCTTTAGAAGTTTGCATCCAGACTCTAGAGAGGGTTTGTGAGAATGAGAGCAGTGTAGTTTCTGTCAGGGAATGTCTGGATGCCTGAGGTAGAGTCAGCAATCTCCCACTCCAGCATTAGAGCCCTCACAGCAGGGTGAATGGGTGAAGACTTAGCTGCATAAGCATAGAGCCAAAGCTAACAGTAAGGTGGGGTTTACATTAGACCGTATCAGTGGATCATCA
Source organism: Neoarius graeffei (assembly GCF_027579695.1). Classification (NCBI taxonomy): domain Eukaryota; kingdom Metazoa; phylum Chordata; class Actinopteri; order Siluriformes; family Ariidae; genus Neoarius; species Neoarius graeffei. The sequence continues at coordinate 56,471,522 of NC_083595.1, read as the reverse complement.
GATTAACGTTTTTAAAAACGATTAGCGTGCACACAGCAACACCAATACACGATTCGCATGCACACAGCAACGCCAATACACGGATACGCTAATCACATGACTAATTAGACGGCACGTAAGTTGAAATGTGTAAATGTGTAATGTGTAATTTCTCCTCAGCGGCTCGGCTCCGCAGGCATCCTGCGCTCCAAATCACTCCGCCCTGAACAGCGAGTGCCCTCTGGAGGGTGTGCACTCCGGCCCTGCGCAGCTCACAGAGCGCGCGAGTGAAGCGCACGAGCAGTGATTCGGGACTGAGCCGCTGTGTGTGTGATCCCAGTGCATATCGGGCATGCGCAAGTCACTCACCACTTGCAAGTGAAAGGATGGCAAGCCTAAAGACAATCATAACTACACAATGGGCAGTATTTGCATCAGTATTTGCAGTATTTTCATACTTTTATACTCTTTAATGAAAGGTGATACAAGGCGGAAGTCTGCGCCGTTTTTCAGCAGTCGTGTCACATGACCAATGCCAGCGAATCAGGAAGGTGGATGTCACAGTGACATTGTCCAATGACGACGTCAGCTAGAGCTCAGCACAGCGTATCTGCGTATCCTCAATGTTTACACAGCACCGGACCAGACACAAACTGGATTGAATACGTGGGCCCTGGCAGATTCCCGTTTCCCAGAGTTTCCTGGCGTTTTAATGTGAATGGACAGTGCATCCGCGAAGAAAACGAGACAGATACGGTCTAATGTAAACTTGGCCTAAGACTCTTCCTGGATCCAGTAACATACACCAGCCTCATCTCACTGTCAGAGGAGGAGGTCATTTACAGTTATTTATAATTTTTATCTGTGTCACACACTCTTGAGCAGTGTTTGTTTGTGGCCCTACTGTCACTGTCTAATGGTCTACATCTGTGTGTATAGTGCAATATGCAAGTCTGTCTAGCTGTCTAGTATGTTTACTTATTGTTGTCTTGTGTGCATTTACTGTAACATGTTTATTGTACATACCAGCACATTGGATTGTGGGGAAACACTTTCTTTCAGCCGTGCACTACTTGTTGTATGGTCTGAATGACAAAAAAGTTTGACTTTGACTTAATATAGTGGCACAGTGGTGCAGCGGTTAGCACTGTTGCAACAAGCAGGTTCTACCAGTCAACCAGTTCCGTGTAGAGTTTGCATGCTGTCCCTGTGCCTGTGTGGGTTTCCTCCAGGTACTCCGGTTTCTTCCCACAGTCCATACATGCAGATTAAATCTACATGCAGATTAAATTAAGGCTACTCTAAGTTGCCCATAGGTGTGAATGTGAGTGTGAATGGTTGTTTGTCTCTATGTTTGCCCTGCAATAGACTGGCAACCTGTCCAGGGTGTACCCCACACTGCAAAAATTATATCTTAACAAGTTAGAATAGCTTGAATATAGTTGAAATGATCTAGCACAGTGATTCTCAAACTGTGGTACGCGTACCACTAGTGGTACACGGGCTCCATTCTAGTGGTATGCCAAAGAATCACTTAATTAAATATAAATAAAATTTAAAAAAATTAAATAAAACGTGAAATACTATCCATAATATCTGAATGGATGAAAATATCTTATCAACCGATGACAAGAAAATGAAAGGAGATACAAATTAAGTTAATAATTAAAAAAAAAAGTTTGCAAGTGCTTCTGGGTAGCCATACGTAGCGTACGTACGCATTCCCGCCGGTTCCGCTGACAGACGGTTATCCGCCATTGGTAGACTAGGCTGTGATGGGAAAAGGTGGAGGTGGCTTTGCTAATTATGACGAGTACGACAAAATTACTGTCGTGGCTTAAATCTGCGAATGGGAGCGTGGATCAGGGGAGAGGGAGAACTGAAGAGGACGTGTGTGAGCCGAGCGCAGATGCTAACGACAGTGGCAAAAACAGCCCCAGAACTGCTAGCAAATGGCAGAAACCAGTGAGGAGGAAGTATGACGAAAAATACATAAAACTGAGATTCATTTGGAGCGGGACAGAGGAGCCGCCCAGGCCGCAGTGTGTTGTATGCGGGGAAGTTCTGAGCAATGAGTCCATGAAACCATCGCATCTCAAACGGCATCTTACAACCAAACACACAGCACTCAAGGACAAACCAATGGATTTTTTTTTTAATGAAAACGTGATGAACTGAAGCAGTCCAAGTCCACCATTCTGTCCTATGGTACACCTGTAGCCAAAGCACAGGAAGCTTCATATCGTGCCAGCCTCCTGATCGCCAGAGCCGGTAAGCCGCACACAATCGGGGAACTGCTGTGTTTGCCATTGGCCAAAGAGATGACACGTATCATGTGTGGAGAGAAAGCTGCCAGAGAGTTAAACTTGGTGCCACTTTCAAATGACACTGTGTCAAGGAGAATAAATGACATGGCTGACGATGTTAAAAAGACACTGATTGAGCGCATTAAGAACAGTAGATATTTTACCATACAGCTTGATGAGAATACAGATGTTGCAGATTTGGCTAATTTATTTGATTCATTATTTAAGTACAGTGTTTTATTTTCCTATATTTAAACACAGTGTTACTGTTCAAAGTACTGTGTGTAATGTTACAGTGGCCAACAATATACTTAATATTAAATATACTTGTTAAATAAAACCTCCGCCTTGTTTTTAATGAATACTTAGGCCTACTACGCTACTGTATTTTAATGTTGGTCATTATGGTGGTACTTGGAGAGCCAAGTATTTTCTGAGGTGGTACTTGGTGAAAAAAGTTTGAGAACCACTGATCTAGCATTTTCCATTAGAAGAATACAAGACACCAACTCTAAGATTATTAAAACTAACCGGTAGTTCTAGATTGTAACCAACTTATCCCAAGATGTCTTGTCAAGTAAAATTATCTTTTGAGGAATTTTCTCCTCAAATTCAGTTTTCATTTTTTTTGCAGTGCACTTCTTGCCCAGCTGGGATTGGCTCCAGCCCACTCACAACCCACAACGGATAAGCGGTATAAAAAATAAATGAATGAATGAATGAATGACCAATTAATATTTGGTTGCATAGCCTTTGCTTGCAATAACTGCATTAAGCTGGTGACCCACTGACATAACCAAACTGATTCTTTTGTGATGCTTTTCCAGGCTTGTAGCTCAGCCCCCCATTATTATTTGTTTAGGGGGTGGGGTTCTCCCTTCAGTCTCCTCTTCAGGAGGTGAAATATTGCACAATTGGTTAAGGTTTGGTGATTGGCTTGGCCAGTCTAAAATCTTCCACTTTTCCCCCCAATGAAGTCCTTTGTTGTGTTCTGGGTCATTGCCTTGCTACATGATGAAGTTCCTCCCAATTAGATTGGATGCATTTCTTTGTAAAATGGCAGACAGAATGTTTCTGTCAACTTCTGCTGATTTCACTGAATGTCATTTCTGGGTTTTCTTCACAGCTCTCAAATGTTTCTGTCAACAAACACTGTTGTTTTCCTTGGCTGACCTGTTCCATATCTGGGCCCTGTGCTACGAACGGAGGTTAACCTACCCAGAAGTAACCCAGGGTTCCCCCGCTAAACCGGGGTTGACAAAACCTGGTTATCTTGTTTGGGGTTAAACGGTACTACGACGCCAGTTATGAAGTTGATTTGTTGAACCTGGTTTAACCTAATCAGGGTTAATGCGCATTCACGTTAAAGGGGAGGTTATCAGCGCAAATCCCCACTGTTCACAATGGCACGGCCGCCGCACTTCACGGAGGAAGAATGCGCTGTCATAATGCAAAGCTACGAGGAGTTCAAAACAACATTAAGAGCAAAATCTAACACAGCGGCTGCCAATAAGGAGCGGCAAGCATGTTGGCAACGAATTGCCGATCGGGTAAATGCGCAAGTACATTCTCCCTTCTACATGTTCCAGAACAGAAGTATAGGATGAGAGAAAGCTTCATGATCAATCACAAGTCACAGAAAATGGTCCTTCGACGTGGCCCCAGTCATATATAGCTTGTTTAATGTCCGAAAAATCCTGAATAAAATTTGGTATGGTAAATTCATGGAGTAGCCTACTTAAACTGATATGTGCACAGAGTCACATGAATTAGGATGACTGACTGTTCAGTCCCTTTGACTAAGTTGGTGTATGTCCTGTGAACATTTCAGAGGCAACAGCAGTGCCAAACGCACCTGGCAACAGGTGAAAATGAAATATAAAAACATCATTCATAATGGTGTGTGTGTGTGTGTGTGTGTGTCGTTCTTTTTCTGTACTGTGTTTCAGATGAAAAAGCTTTTGCCCAAGGACAAGAAGTAGGCTAAACAGCATTTGCCTTTTATTTATTCAAGTTTTATCTGTTTGCCTAATAGTTCAAATTGTTTTGTATATAGTTTATAATGTAGTTGTGTGATATTAATGATAATATTGTGGAAAAACTACTTTGCACGGACGTTCATTTAACTTATTCTATCGTCATTTTGTTTGTTCTATTTTTGTGTATTTTATTTATTTATCTGTTTGTCTAGTTGTATCTATTTTTCTAATATATTTTTTGCATTAATTGTTTTTTCCTATTAAAATAATCTTGTGTTCTTGTTATAGCTTTATTTATCTGACTGTTTAGTTGTATCTATTTTTGTTACAATTTCAATATTTTTAATATGTTTTTTTCTATTAAAATGTTCTTGTTATATTTATTGTAGTTGTATCTATTTTATATCTCAGACTTAAATATTTTTGTAAAACAAGTGTTTTTCTATAAAATATTCTTGCGTTCTTGATAACTATGTTCTTGAGTGGGTTCTTTTTTTTTTTTTACAGAAAAGCCGTTCTGCATGGACATTCATTGAAGCCCTCATTGTTTTTTAATGGTTATTTATGAGCGTTTAGGGGTTACAATAATGTAAGTCTAGGTTGCTTTATATAAAAGGTATGTCCAGAAATATTGATGTCACTGTCTAAGCAGAGGGATCTGGCTTCTTTGGACGCTGTCTTCTTAAAACTGAATAAATATTTAAAAAGAGCCAAATGAGCCAGTCTTTTGAACGGCTCTTTTCAAAGAACGGATCACAAAGATGCGGATCCCGTCAAAGAGCCATAAATCCCATCTCTAATCTGCGCTCCGATATCGCACGGGTCATCCAGGTACGCTGGCATTGTCTCTAGAGGAAATGTCGGTGGAGAGGTGGTGTTTAAAAAGGGTGTGGTTAATCGGAAACCTCGGGTTAACCAAGAACATAACCTGAGACGAGCAGGTTTGAGATGCAGCGTAAGTTGCCATGGCAGCATACCTCGGTTTGAACATAGCCAACTTTCGTAGTATGGGTTAATCGGGAAGTTACGCTGCACGTGATCAAGTTACTCTCGAAGTTACCCTGGTAAGCCAGAAAACCCGCTTCGTAGTACAGGGCCCTGGTTGTTAGTATACCAGTGGTTTCTTTCTTCTTTTCAGAACATTCCAAAAATCATTGTATTGGCTAAGCCCAATGCTTGTGCAATGGATCTGATTGATTTTCCCTCTTTTCTCAGCATCAAACTGGCTTGCTTTTCATCCATAGACAGCTCTCTGGTCTTCATGCCATTTAATCATTTTCAGTTTTCACAGGTGAAACCCAGGGTTAGGGTTAGCCTCACTAGTAAGGATACTGATTAATTTTTTTGATAAATTTGGGTATTTTTTTTTATTTAAGAATGTATCTATATAATGCATATTTTTTATGTGGTCTTGTGTGGGTGTGTTTTTTTTTTTGTCTGTTCTATTCCTATGTGGTCTTGTTCTATTTTATGTGGTCTTGCACTTTAAGGTTAGCTTTTAATTTCATTGTACTTGGTACTTCTTCTTCTTCTTCTGGCTGCTCCTGATTAGGGGTCGCCACAGCGGATCTTTCGTCTCCATTGCTCCCTGTCTTCCGCATCCTTCTCTACCACACCTGCCACTTTCATGTCCTCTCTCACCACATCCATGTATCTCCTCTTTGGCCTTCCTCATTTTCATGTGCCTGGCAGCTCCATCCTCAACATTCTCCTTCCCACATGCTCTGCATCTCTTCTCAGGATGTGCCCAGACCATCTCAGTCTCATCTCTCTTAGCTTCATTCCCAAGCTCTCTACTGTACATGTGCTGTCCCTCTGATGTGCTCGTTCCTTATCCTGTCCAACCTTGTCACTCCCATCGCAAACCTTAACATCCTCAACTCTGCCACCTCCAACTTTGCCTCCTGTCTCTTCGTTAAGGGTACGGTCTCCAATCCATACATCACAGCTGGTCTCACTACTCTCTTATACATCTTACCTTTCACTTTTGCTGGGACTTTCCGATCACAAATGACTCCCGAAATCCTTCTCCAACTGCTCCACCCTGCCTGCACTCTCTTTCTCACCTCACTATCGCAGCCCCCATTTTCCTGCACAGTTGACGCCAGGTACTTAAATTCACCAACTTTCTTTATGTCTGCTCTTTGCATCTTCACTACACTCTCATCCCCATTCTCATTGTTACACATGTATTCTGTTTTGCTACTACTCACCTTCATTCCTCTTCATTCCAATGCATACCTCCATCTCTCCAAACCCAACTCAACCTCCTTTCTACTTTCACCATGTATCACAATATCATCCGCAAACATCATGTTCCATGGTGACTCTTGCCTCACTTCATCCGTCAAGCTATCCATCACTATGGCAAGCAAAAAAGGACTCAAAGCAGATCCTTGATGGAGTCCCACCTTCACCTTGAACCGTTCAGTCGTTCCAACTGCGCACCTCACTGCTGTTTCACTGTTCTCAAACATGTCTTGCACCACTCTAATATACTTCTCATTCACTCCACTCTTTCTCATACAATATCATAACTCATCTCTCGGCACTCTATTGTATTTTTTTTTCTCTCTGTGCTCTCAGGGAAGGCGGTCGCATTTCTCTGCTCTCTCCTCTCCTTTTTTTTCCTGCTTTTGCTCTTTGTTTTGTCTCATCTGCCTATACTTTTTTTTTTGAGAGACTCTCTCCGCATTGAATTTCTAAACAAAAAAAGCATGGATTTGATAAACTGGTCTCCTAATGAAATTGACACAGTTTTCTCAACGAGAAGCCTGGGTTCGGGGGAACCCGCCTGTCCTGCCGGAATGTCTGTAGAGGACAGTGAAGATATCTACCTATTCGGAACCATGATTACCGGACTTTTGCTGATTGGATTAGGCATTGCCCTGGTATATCGAGGAAATCAGACAATGATGACAGCTGTTCAAAGCCCCACAAAGCTGCCCGATATGATTGAAGTGATGGGCAAAGCTGTCGGCACTCAGACTGTGGCTATTAGAACTTGAACCACAACATGGTTGTCATCTTGGAGACACTTTCGGCTTTGCAAGGAATAAGTATTTCAGAGACCAAATTGAATTGAACAGAATGGACAAAATGGACAGATATGGACGAGTGGTGTGGACGTGTAAAGACTGCGTCTGTTCGAAAGACCAAACAATCTCTATCTTATCGACATTCGGCTCCCTGAACAGCATCAGCCTCGATCAAGGCCGTTGCTGGGGAAACATTTCCTCCAGAAGGTCACTGCTGGGAGACACTCTCGCATTCTTCGCATTCCTTCCCCAATTTTCTGCAGTTGCCGTTTTTCACCCCCAGTGTGACAAGCGGGTGCGTGACCAGCGCCCTCATGGCTGCAGGAGCGGACAGCTGCTTGCTTACGCTGGGTTACCTCTACCTCCTCCCCCCCTTACCCCCCACCCCTGATTGCCCCCTCCTATCCCCCCTCAAGTCCCGTGTTTTAAAGTGTACTTGTGTTATTGTGTGCTTTGTGTGGAGGTTTTTTTAAATGCTCCCACACTGTACTCCTGATAGGAGCATAGTGGGGGGGGGGGGGGGGTTCTTTTTTTCCTCATCTTTCCTCATGTTACTACTGTGTTTCTTTTTCTTTTATCCCTGTCTTCCTGTCCTGTTCCCCCTCTGTAAGGACAGGTTGATGGTCAATTTCACTGGTACAGTGATAATACGTTATCACTGGTACAGTGAAAAACGGTATCCATCCCACTCGGGAAGGTGCTGCTCTCATTTCCTGCAGCATAGGTCATAGTCTCAGAACAGGCCTAGTTAATTTCTGACAATCCAGAGCCAAGGCCAGGGAGCAGACGAACAGGCTAAACCGACTGTCTGCTAGCTGCACAGAGTCGTCACTCAGGGCCCACTACATCGAGACTGTGTCTGTTCCCCGAGCTCAACAAAAAGGTAGAAATTTTCAGAGAGTTTGTTCCAGTAACCTAATCAATATAAAATTAGATCAGACTGACTGTACAGCTGCTGCCAGCACCTTTGATCTAAAGGTGGGGCTATTAAATATTAGATCTCTTACATCTAAAGCGCTAATGGTTAATGAACTCATTACTGATCAGGAGTTTAATGTACTGTGTTTAACAGAAACATGGATTAAGCCAAATGAATATATAGCATTAAATGAAGCGAGTCCTCCTGGATACAGTTATATACACCAGCCTCGTCTAACTGGCAGAGGAGGAGGCGTCGCGGTTATTTATAACGATTATCTAGGTGTAACACACAAACCTGGTTATAAATTTAATACATTTGAAGTTCTTCATACTCATATAATGTATGTAGCCTCGAAAAATAAGTCTACCCAGTTAATTCCATTGCTTATTATTTACAGGCCCCCGGGGCCATATTCTGAGTTTCTTTCTGAATTTGCAGATTTTATCTCAGATCTGGTTATTTCCTTAGACAAAGCTTTAGTTGTCGGAGATTTTAATATTCACTTTGATAACCCAGAAGACCCTTTAAAAACAGCGTTTGTGTCCATCTTAGATTCAGTCGGGATTAAGCAGAATGTCATAGGACCGACCCATAATGGTGGTCACACCCTTGATCTAATACTAACATTCAGATTAAACGTAGACAATATAGTCATACTTCCACAGTCTGAAGTTATCTCAGATCATTGTCTCATCTCATTCAAAATATGTCTGAGTAATAATATATGCACCTCACCACGCTACTGTATTAAACGTACTTTCACGTCAACTACTGCACAGAGCTTTATAAATGATCTCCCAGAGCTGTCAACTTTGATTGGGTCACTGTCAGCCCCTGCAGAACTCGATCAGGCAACTGAATGCTTAGAGTCAACATTCCGCCATACTTTAGATAATGTAGCTCCTCTAAAAAGGAAAATGGTCAGAGACAAAAAATTAGCACCCTGGTATAATGATGACACTCGCACATTAAAACAGACCACTCGAAAATTGGAACGTAAATGGCGTCAAACAAAATTGGTAGTGTTCAAATTGGCGTGGAAGGAGAGCTTCCTGAAGTATAGAAAAGCTCTTAGTGCTGCGAGATCAACATATCTCTCCTCCCTAATAGAAGATAACAAAAATAATCCTAGATTCCTATTTAATACTGTAGCAAAATTAACCAGGAATAAGTCCACTATCAACACATGCACACCTGCAGTATGTAGTAGCAACGACTTCATGAATTTTTTTAATGACAAAATTGAGAATATCCGACAAAAAATTCAAACTACTAATTTAAGGTCAGACAATGTAAGTGACCCTGTAGTTAACAATATAACTGTATCAGATCATCAGTTAGAATGTTTTACTCCCCTAAAAGAAACTGAATTACTTTCATTAATCTCTACATCAAAAGCCTCAACTTGCGTACTAGATCCCTTACCGACACATCTATTCAAACAGATAATGCCTGGAGTAATTGAACTGCTTCTAAAAATAATAAATTCTTCTCTTATGATTGGCTATGTACCCAAATCCTTTAAACTAGCAGTTATCAAACCCCTGATTAAAAAACCTGACCTTGATCCCTGTCAGCTGTCCAATTATCGGCCAATATCAAACCTCCCCTTTATCTCCAAGATCCTTGAAAAAGCTGTGGCACAGCAGTTATGCTCATATTTACATAGGAATAACATCCATGAAATGTATCAGTCAGGATTTAGACCTCATCATAGCACAGAGACAGCACTGGTTAAAGTAGTAAACGACCTACTGTTGGCGTCTGATCAGGGCTGTGTCTCGCTACTTGTGTTGCTTGACCTTAGTGCAGCATTTGATACCATTGATCATTCCATTCTTCTGGATAGACTAGAAAATGTTGTGGGAGTTAAGGGAATGGCCCTCTCCTGGCTCAGGTCTTATCTAACTGATCGTTATCAGTATGTCGATATAAATGGTGATATTTCTAGACGTACCGAGGTAAAGTTTGGTGTTCCACAAGGTTCTGTCTTGGGTCCACTGCTTTTTTCTCTATATATGTTACCTCTGGGCGATATTATTCGTAAACATTGTATTAGTTTCCACTGTTATGCTGATGACACACAGTTGTATGTCTCTGCAAAACCTGATGAGAGACACCAGCTTAATAAAATTGAGGAATGTGTTAAGGACATTAGACACTGGATGCTTATAAATTTCCTTCTGCTTAACTCTGACAAGACTGAAGTACTTGTGCTAGGACCACATACAGCTAGAAGTAAGTTTTCTGATTACACAGTAACTCTGGATGGCCTTTCTGTTTCTTCACGTGCAGCAGTAAAAGACCTCGGAGTGATTATTGACCCCAGTCTTTCATTCGAAACTCACATTGATAACATCACCCGGATAGCTTTCTTTCATCTCAGAAATATTGCAAAGATAAGAAATTTAATGTCATTGCATGATGCAGAAAAACTAGTCCATGCTTTCGTTACCTCCAGGTTGGATTATTGTAATGCCTTACTGTCTGGATGTTCCAATAAGTGCATAAACAAGCTCCAGTTAGTTCAAAATGCCGCAGCAAGAGTCCTTACTAGAACTAGAAAATATGACCACATCACGCCTGTCTTATCCACACTGCATTGGCTCCCAATCAAATTTCGTATTGATTATAAAATACTACTATTGACCTTTAAAGCACTAAATGGTCTCGCACCACAGTACCTGAGTGAACTTCTGCTCCTCTATGACCCGCCACGCCTACTTAGATCAAAAGGTGCAGGCTATCTGCTGGTACCTCGTATAGTGAAGGCTACATCAGGGGGCAGAGCCTTTTCTTACAAAGCCCCACTGTTATGGAACAGCCTTCCAAGTAATGTTCGGGAATCAGACACAGTCTCAGCATTTAAGTCTAGGCTGAAAACATATCTGTTTAGTCAAGCCTTTTGTTAATGGTGTTTATGAGGTAAAGGAGTAGATCTGGAGGGTCCTCAGACATAGAGTGTTTTGGTAAACTGGGATGTATGGATGCTGTCAGTCCCCACTCGCTTGCTCACTCGAGTTTGTTGACGGTGCAGTGGCTGGCTGCTTTATGTCCCGGGGCTCCCTCATGCCTGTGTTACCTTCTGGCTCTCTCCTTTTAGTTATGCTGTCATAGTTAGTTGCCGGAGTCCCTGCTTGTACTCGGTGCAATATGTATACTGTTCCTACTTATTCAGGTGACATTGGGCATACCTAACCACCTGTGTTTTCTTTCTCTCCCCCCCCCCCCCCCCCCCAAATCTGTCCCTCTGAGTTACATGGAGTCAACAGGAAATCTTTTGGTGGAGACGGTGGGGACCTCGACTGGCTATCGTAGCCTGCAGGGAATCGGCCGTCAGACATTCTGTCGCATGTCCCAGACCCGGTGAAATGTAACTGAATTGTCTTGGCCAGGCCTAAGGGTCCCATCTGCATCTCATCATTGCTGAGGAGTGTGCTCCCATCACCCAATCAAGCATCCAGCCAGAGCAGGTCATGATATATTTTTTACCATATTAACATGCCATTGTGCGTCATGCCTGATGTAAAGACTCTCGTCTCTGCGAGCCTACCACACAGATTTAATACTTGTCATTTTTAGGGCATACCTAACAACGTGTTTTCTTTCTCTCCCCCCCCCCCCCCCATCTGTCCCTCTGAGTTACATGTTGATCCTGGGATTGAGATGCTGGCCTCTTCTGCCCCTCGGACCTGCTTGATCCATCCTGGTGCCCTGTGTCTGGTCGGAGTTTTATCGCCCCACTCCTGTGAAGGACGGCCCCATGAGGACAGTTGAGGGTTATACCTGTTAAAACTGTTAATATTATAGTCAGGCTGTCTGTTGTTGCCCAAATGAGGATGGGTTCCCTTTTGAGTCTGGTTCCTCTCGAGGTTTCTTCCTCATGTCGTCTGAGGGAGTTTTTCCTTGCCACCGTCGCCACAGGCTTGCTCATTGGGGATAGATTAGGGATAAAATTAGCTCATGTTTTAAGTCGTTCAAATTCTGTAAAGCTGCTTTGCGACAATGTTTATTGTTAAAAGCGCTGTACAAATAAACTTGATTTGATTTGATTTTGATTTAATAAAGGGTTCATTTGTATGCCTTCTCCAGGTCTACAAACACACAATGTAGTTTTCTCTGGCCTTCTCTGTACTTCTCCATTAACATTCTTAGAGCAAAAATTGCATCCGATGTGCTCTTCCTTGGCATAAACCCGTACTGCTGTTCACAGATTGCTACCTCTCTTCCCAATCTCACCTCCAATACCCTTTCCCATAGCTTCATGGTGTGGCTCATCAGTTTTATCCCTCTGTAATTACTGCAGCTCTGTACATCTCCCTTATTCTTGTATATTGGGACTAACACAGTCTTTCTCCATTCATTTGGCATTTTCTCATTCTCTAGGATCTTATTAAACAATCTTGTTAGGAACTCCACAGCCATCTCACCCAAACATCTCCAAGCCTCAATCGGGATGCCATCTGGTCCGACTGCTTTCCCAATCTTCATTCTTTTCATGGCTGCCCTCACCTCATCCTTACTAACCAACTCTGCTTCCTGATTTGCTGTCTCCAATGAATCTGACCTTTTCTCTCTTGGATTCTCCTCATTTAATAAATCCTCAAAGTACTCTTTCCACCTTCTTAATACACTCTCTTTGTTTGTCAGCACATTTCCATTTACAGCTTTCATCACTCTTACCTGCTGTACATCCCTCGCTTCCCTGTTTCTCTGCCTAGCTAGTCTGTACAGGTCTTTCTCGCCTTCTTTGGTGTTCAGTCTTTCGTACAACTCCTGGTATGCATCTGCTTTTGCCTTCGCTACCGCTCTTTTTGCCTTCTGTCTCGTCTCTCTGTATAAGCACCTGCTTTCCTCGTCTCTCTGCTCGTCCCAATTCTTCTTTGCTTGCCTCTTCTCTTTTATAATTTCCTGCACTTCTTTGTTCCACCACCATGTCTTCCTTCCTCCTTCCCGATGACCACCCTTGCACCTTCCTTGCTGCCTCTCTTACTAGTACAGCAGTAGTATTCCAATCTTCCAGCAGACTTCCATGACCACTCAATGCTCATCTCATTTCTTCCCTAAACTCCTTCTGATGTTCAACCTCTTTTAGTTTCCACCACTTAATCTTTGGCTCCACTATTTCACGCTTCCTCTTTTTCACTTTCAGGCTCATCCTGCACACAGCCACTTGATGTTGTCTAGCTACACTCTCCCCTGCCATGACTTTACAGTCTCCAATCTCCTTCAGGTTACCCCTTCTGCAGAGTATGTAGTCCACCTGTGTAGATCTTCCTCCACTCTTAAACGTCACCCTATGCTGCTCTTTCTTCTTGAAGTATGTATTGACTATTGCCAAATTCATCCTCTTTGAAAAATCAACCACCATTTGCCCTTCCACATTTCTCTCTCTTACACCATATCTGCCCATCATGTCCTCATCTCCTCTGTTTCCCTCGCCAACATGTCTGTTGAAATCTGCTCCTATCAGCATGTGCTCCTCCCTCGGTATACTTTCTACCACTTCATCCATCTTTTCCCAGAAAGACTCTTTCTCTTCATTCTCACATCCAACCTGTGGGGCGTATGCACACACAACATTGATTACCACTCCTTGAATCTCCAACTTCATGCCTATCACTCTATCTGACACCCTCTTCACATCAATCACACTGTTGACCAACTCTCCCCTCAAAACAATACAACACCATTTCTCTTTCCATCCATTCCATAATAAAACAACTTGCATCCATCTCCAATGTTCTTGGCCTTGCTTCCTTTCCACCTCGTCTCCTGCACACACAAAATGTCCAACTTCCTTCTTTCCATCATACCTGTTAACTCTCTCACTCTGCCAGTCAATGTTCCCACATTCAGTGTTCCTACCCTCAATTCTAAGCTCCTTCCCTTCCATCTTTCACACTCTCTCCTAACACGCCTCCCCCCTCTCTTTCTCCTTCTCCGTTTTGGCGCAACAGTAGCACACTTTCCACCGCCACCCTGTTGACCAACAGTACCAGAGGTGGTCGTTGTTAACCCGGGCCCCAACCGATCCGGTATGGTATTTCTCTTTTCATTCCGCATGTTAGATTTGGCACAGTTTTATGCCGGATGCCCTTCCTGACGCAACCCTCTCCAATTTATCCGGGTTTGGGACCGGCGCCAAGAGTACGCTTATGCAACCCCAGTGGCTGGATTTCATTGTACTTGGTACAATGACAATAACCAACAGTATTGTAATAAAATGTATTTGTAAAACAATAAAACAGTAAAACAATATTTGAAATAAAATGATGAAAGAAATAATATAGATAAAACTAAATCTTTGATGTGAATACTCTATTCAGAATTTGGCAAAAATTCTGCAAATTTGTGGAAAAATGGCAGCTTGATCTGGGACATGATAAATGGTTGACTTACATCGCATTTTCATTGTACTTGGTACAATGACAATAAATTCTGATTCTGAAAATAAAATCACATGTTGGCTTGAAGATATTAAGTTTATCTTCCCGTGTCGAAAAACTCATAATTTTCATATGAAAGACATCCCAGACCTGAATGACATATTTTCCAATATCTTCAGTCTGACGATGTCACTCCCAGTGTTTTCCCGCTGACCTGATGCATGTTGTCAAAATGGCAAACCAGTTCAAAATTAAAATTCTTTTGATTAACCTTTTTTGTGGATGTGTCCAAATAGTAAAAAGAACATTATATGGTAGTACAAAGATATTAAGTTTACCTTCTTGTGCTGAAAAATATTTCACTCATTCACTTCACTCATGAAATATGTTCACTACTCAAAAATAAACTTCATATCCATCCATTATCTGTAGCCACTTATCCTGTTCTACAGGGTCACAGGCAAGCTGGAGCCTATCCCAGCTGACTATGGGTGAGAGGCGGGGTTCACCCTGGACAAATTGCCAGGTTATCGCAGGGCTGACACAGAGACAAACAACCATTCACACTCACGGTCAATTTAGTGCCACCAATTATCCTAACCTGCATGTCTCTGGGGGAAACTGCAGCACCCAGAGGAAACCCACGCAGACATGGGGAGAACATGCAAACTCCACACAGAAAGGCCCTGGTTATATATATATATATATGGGTCTGTCTCAGAAACTGGGTACTGTGGGGGTTCCCCACTAAATATACTCACAGTCAATAAACTACATGGTTTTGAATGGTGATGTTGGTTTTAATTTGAAATAAAATGATGAAAGAAATAATACAGCTACAACTAAATCTTTGATGTGAATACTCTATTCAGAATTTGGCAAAAATTCTGCAAATTTGTGGAAAAATGGCGGCTTGATCTGGGACATGATAAATGGTTGACTACATCGCATTCCCTTAAAAAGGTTGTAGTCCACTGAAAAGTCTACAGTTATCACTAATTGTATTTTAAGTTGGAACTTTATATACCTAAGGATTGGTGCGCTCACAGAATAATCATAACCGTAATAAAACATCACGCAAAATATTTGATCACCGTAGTAACTTCATTTTCCGCAAACCCAAAACCAATACGATCGTGTGTTTTGATCTAAATGGAAAGCCTCAGGGTCAAGGTCACTACCTCACCAAAAGTAGTAACTTAAAATCACTACGCCATATAAAAATTTAGTTATAAATCCGTGATTTTGTTCTTTAAAACGAAAGCTGAAAGTTAGGTATAGAATATGTTTCTGACAGAATATGTTACGATGGTAGCTGGTCTTGTATGAATTTCTGAGCTATAAAATGAGTTGTGGTCTATTTTTTACTGTAGCATGTTATTTGTGTGCGGGGAAGGACACACATTAACAATTTGCATGTGTAGAATGGAATTTTCCACTCCAACAGTGGCCCTTTTCCACTACCCTTTTTCAGCTCACTTCAGCTCACTTCAGCCCGACACGGCTCGCGTTTCGACTACCAAAAACCAGCACGACTCAGCTCGCTTCAGCCCTGATTAGCCCCTAAAACTCGCACCGTTTTGGAGTGGGGCTGAAGCGAGCCAAACCGTGCCGAGTGAGGCTGGGGGCGTGAGGAGACACTCCCCTGTGCACTGATTGGTGAGGAGGAGTGTCCTCACATGCCCACACACGCCCCGCGAGCACGCTGGGATCTGTAAACACCGTAAACCCGGAAGAAGAAGAATTACGAATTACGAGAATTTCTGAAGCCTTATGCGCCTCGCCTCATCTATACGCTCTTGCCAGTATCTGTCCGCGTTGTCGGTGACAACAAGCCACAGAACCAAGACCAGCAACACTAACGACTCCATGTCCTCCATGTTTATTGTTTACTATTCGGGTCGTGAGACTACCGCTTAAAAGCTCACTGATGTCACTGTTTGCGCCGCCTAACGACATCACCTGACGTCCACCCACTTTCGCTAACTCCACCCAATGTGTCCACCCACTTCCAGCCAGCACGGTTCAGCGCGGTTGTAGTCGAAATGCAACTCCAACAGCCCCGCTCAGCCCGACTCAGCACGGCACGGCTCGGCCCGACTCAGCCGCGTTTGTAGTGGAAAAGCGGCATTAGAAGTTGATCATGCTTCCATTTGCGGTCTTTCTGTTACGCAAGTGATCTGTTCGGACGTTATCACTGAAAAGGTGAGTTTTGGCAGTTTTATTTTGTTTTAGTCTTGCAGTATAAGGCAATAGAATGTTTCTTTTTAATCTTACTTTCAAATTTCGTAGTGTTTGCGTATTTTGGGCCAATATTTTGCAACCATGGTCAATATAGATCAAACTTTTGATAGAATCTATGGCCAGTCATTTTGCCCCGCCCCCACCTCGCACTCCGTCTGGTGCGGTAGTGATGTCCCATTGCAGCAGAGACCTGTGCGACCTTCAGCCGGTGCAGTAGCTGTTCTTTTACCACCGTCGTTATTCTCATCTATTCTGGTGTGTTCTTGATTTTTCCATTGTGTCCTATTTCACCATATCAAATACCCAAAATGTATCATATTATTAATATTTAAGTGAATAATCAATTCAGTCATCATAACTTGGCATTTTTAACCTAATCAATCAAAAAGAGGAAATTTATTCAATATTTTCACTCATCTGTGAAGGAGGGGCTTTAATTCTTCATGATGTACAACCCCGATTCCAAAAAATTTGGGACAAACTACAAATTGTAAATAAAAACGTAATGCAATAATTTACAAATCTCAAAAACTGATATTGTATTCACAATAGAACATAGACAACATATCAAATGCTGAAAGTGAGACATTTTGAAATTTCATGCCAAATATTGGTTCATTTGAAATTTCATGACAGC
Source organism: Neoarius graeffei (assembly GCF_027579695.1). Taxonomy (NCBI): domain Eukaryota; kingdom Metazoa; phylum Chordata; class Actinopteri; order Siluriformes; family Ariidae; genus Neoarius; species Neoarius graeffei. Next base: position 56,454,028 of record NC_083595.1, on the reverse strand, counting down.
AACACATCTCTAAAAAGTTGGGACAGGGGCAATAAGAGGCTGGAAAAGTTAAAGGTACAAAAAGGGAACAGCTGGAGGACCAAATTGCAACTCATTAGGTCAGTTGGCAATAGGTCATTAACATGACTGGGTATAAAAAGAGCATCTTGGAGTGGCAGCAGCTCTCAGAAGTAAAGATGGGAAGAGGATCACCAATCCCCCTAATTCTGCGCCAACAAATAGTGGAGCAATATCAGAAAGGAGTTCGACAGTGTAAAATTGCAAAGAGTTTGAACATATCATCATCTACAGTGCATAATATCATCAAAAGATTCAGAGAATCTGGAAGAATCTCTGTGCATTAGGGTCAAGGCCGGAAAACCATACTGGGTGCCCGTGATCTTTGGGCCCTTAGACAGCACTGCATCACATACAGGCATGCTTCTGTATTGGAAATCACAAAATGGGCTCAGGAATATTTCCAGAGAATATTATCTGTGAACAGGCGGCACGGTGGTGTAGTGGTTAGCGCTGTCGCCTCACAGCAAGAAGGTCCGGGTTCGAACCCCGTGGCTGGCGAGGGCCTTTCTGTGCGGAGTTTGCTTGTTCTCCCCGTGTCTGCGTGGGTTTCCTCCAGGTGCTCCGGTTTCCCCCACAGTCCAAAGACATGCAGGTTAGGTTAACTGATGACTCTAAATTGACCGTAGGTGTGAGTGGTTGTCTGTGTCTATGTGTCAGCCCTGTGATGACCTGGCGACTTGTCCAAGGTGTACCCCGCCTTTCGCCCGTAGTCAGCTGGGATAGGATCCAGTTTGCCTGCGACCCTGTAGAACAGGATAAAGTGGCTAGAGATAATGAGATGAGATTATCTGTGAACACAATTCACCGTGCCATCCATCGTTGCCAGCTAAAACTCTATAGTTCAAAGAAGAAGCCGTATCTAAACATGATCCAGAAGCACAGACGTCTTCTCTGGGCCAAGGCTCATTTAAAATGAACTGTGGCAAAGTGGAAAACTGTTCTGTGGTCAGACGAATCAAAATTTGAAGTTCTTTATGGAAATCAGGGACACCGTGTCATTCGGACTAAAGAGGAGAAGGACGACCCAAGTTGTTATCAGCGCTCAGTTCAGAAGCCTGCATCTCTGATGGTATGGGGTTGCATTAGTGCGTGTGGCATGGGCAGCTTACACATCTGGAAAGACACCATCAATGCTGAAAGGTATATCCAGGTTCTAGAGCAACATATGCTCCCATCCAGATGATGTCTCTTTCAGGGAAGACCTTGCATTTTCCAACATGACAATGCCAAACCACATACTGCATCAATTACAGCATCATGGCTGCATAGAAGAAGGGTCCGGGTACTGAACTGGCCAGCCTGCAGTCCAGATCTTTCACCCATAGAAAACATTTTGCACATCATAAAACGGAAGACACGACAAAAAAGACCTAAGACAGTTGAGCAACTAGAATCCTACATTAGACAAGAATGGGTTAACATTCCTATCCCTAAACTTGAGCAACTTGTCTCCTCAGTCCCCAGACGTTTACAGACTGTTGTAAAGAGAAAAGGGGATGTCTCACAGTGGGAAACATGGCCTTGTCCCAACTTTTTTGGGATGTGTTGTTGTCATGAAATTTAAAATCACCTAATTTTTCTCTTTAAATGATACATTTTCTCAGTTTAAACATTTGATATGTCATCTATGTTCTATTCTGAATAAAATATGGAATTTTGAAACTTCCACATCATTGCATTCCGTTTTTATTTACAATTTGTACTTTGTCCCAACTTTTTTTGGAATCGGGGTTGTAGTTATTTTATATGAAAATCAAATTTACAAAAGCATTTGAATTGTAATCAAAACAATTTTCCACAGTGGAGGCCAGATAAAGCAAGATACTATCTTTATTCTTATTAAACATGACAAAAGAAACATTGAGTGTTAGGTAAATGCAAAAAAAATAGTAAAAATTAGAAACTGTATTTTTTGACCATCATGTCCCAAATGAGAGAGCAGTTTCTGAGATGGACCCATATTTTATTATATATATATATATATATATATATATATATATATATATATATATATACACACACACACACACACACACACACAGTAGTGCTTGAAAGTTTGTGAACCCTTTAGAATTTTCTATATTTCTGCATAAATATGACCTAAAACATCATCAGATTTTCACAGAAGTCTTAAAAGTAGATAAAGAGAACACGGTTAAACAAACGAGACAAAAATATTATACTTGGTCATTTATTTATTTAGGAAAAGGATCCAATATTACATATCTATGAGTAGCAAAAGTATGTGAACCTTTGCTTTCAGTATCTGGTGTGATCCCCTTGTGCAGCAATAACTGCAACTAAACATTTCCAGTAACTGTTGATCAGTCCTGCACACCGGCTTGGAGGAATTTTAGCTCATTTCTCCGTACAGAACAGCTTCAACTCTGGGATGTTGGTGGGTTTCCTCACATGAACTGCTCGCTTCAGGTCCTTCCACAACATTTCGATTGGATTAAGGTCAGGACTTTGACTTGGCCATTCCAAAACATTAACTTTCTTCTTCTTTAACCATTCTTTGGTAGAACGACTCGTGTGCTTAGGGTCGTTGTCTTGCTGCATGACCCACCTTCTCTTGAGATTCAGTTCATGGACAGATGTCCTGACATTTTCCTTTAGAATTTGCTGGTATAATTCAGAATTCATTGTTCCATCAATGATGGCAAGCCGTCCTGGCTCAGGTGCAACAAAACAGTCCCAGACCATGATACTACCGCCACCATGTTTCACAGATGGGATAAGGTTCTTATGCTGGAATGCAATGTTTTCCTTTCTCCAAACATAACGCTTCTCATTTCAACCAAAAAGCTCTATTTTGGTCTCATCCATCCACAAAACATTTTTCCAATACCCTTCTGGCTTGTCCATGTGATCTTTAGCAAACTGCAGACAAGCAGCAATGTTCTTTTTGGAGAGCAGTGGCTTTTTCCTTGCAACCCTGCCATGCACACCATTGTTGTTCAGTGTTCTCCTGATGGTGGACTCATGAACATTAACATTAGCCAATGTGAGAGAGGCCTTCAGTTGCTTAGAAGTTACCCTGGGGTCCTTTGTGACCTCACCGACTATCACACGCCTTGCTCTTGGAGTGATCTTTGTTGGTCGACCACTCCTGGGGAGGGTAACAATGGTCTTCAATTTCCTCCATTTGTACACAATCTGTCTGACTGTGGATTGGTGGAGTCCAAACTCTTTAGAGATGGATTTGTAACCTTTTCCAGCCTGATGAGCATCAACAATGCTTTTTCTGAGGTTCTCAGAAATCTCCTTTGTTTGTGCCATGATACACTTCCACAAACGTGTTGTGAAGATCAGACATTGATAGATCCCTGTTCTTTAAATAAAACAGGGTGCCCACTCACACCTGATTGTCATCCCACTGATTGAAAACACCTGACTCTAATTTCACCTTCAAATTAACTGCTAATCCTAGAGGTTCACATACTTTTGCCACTCACAGATATGTAATATTGGATCATTTTCCTCAATAAATAAATGACCAAGTATAATATTTTTGTCTCATTTGTTTAACTGGGTTCCCTTTATCTACTTTTAGGACTTGTGTGAAAATTTGATGATGTTTTAGGTCATATTTATGTAGAAATATAGAAAATTCTAAACGGTTCACAAACCTTCAAGCACCACTATATATATATATATTTTTTTTTTCCTAAATTCTATATATAATCCTGGGATCGAGGTGCTGACCTCTTCTGCTCCTCGGACCTGCCTGATCCATCCTGATGCCCTATGTCTGGTTGGAGTCTCATCACATCGCTCCTGTGGAGGACAGCCCCATATGGACAGTTGAAAGTCACACTTGGAAGACACTCTGGACACTTACAGTAATGCTTCTGAGGCTGAGGGCTACAGTTGGCTTGCTAACTTTGGGACTGCGGCTGTCATGAACAGTTTTGCACTCAAGTTTCCATTAATGAAGAGTTATAAATCAACGAAACTAACTTTATGTTAAAACTGTTAATGTTATAGTCATGTTGTCTGTTGTTGTCCAGGTGAGGATTGGTTCGCTTTTGGGTCTGGTTCCTCTCGGGGTTTCTTCCTCATGTCATCTGGGGGAGTTTTTCCTTGCCACCGTCGCTACGGGCTTGCTCATTGGGAATAGATTAGGGATAAAATTGGCTCATGTCTTGGGTCATTCAGATTCTATAAAGCTGCTTTGGGACAAGGTTTATTATTAAAAGCAGTATACAAACAAACTTGACTTGATTTGACTATATACATACAATTTAGAAAGAGACAAACTTTTTTTCTCCATGTCTGACAGTAAAACTGAGGAAACTTTTCCTGTTTTAGGTCAATTAGGATCCCCAGTTTTTATTTATTTATTTTTTTTTTTGGTAAAATGTCAGAATAATCAGAGAGATTTTTTTTAGAGAATTTTTAATTAATTTCATCAAAGTCAGAAGTTTACATTCACTTGCTTAGTATTTGGTAGAATTGCCTTTGAATTATTTAACTTGGATCAAGCACTTTGGGGAGCCTTCCACAAGTTTCTCACAATATCTTGCTGGAATTTTGGCCCATTCCTCCTGACAGAACTGGTGGAATTGAGTCAAATGCGTGGGCCTTCTTGCTTGCACATGCCTTTTCAGTGCCACCCACAAGTTTTCTCTAGGATTGAGGTCAGGGATTTGTGAGGGCCACTCCAATACTTTCACTTTGTTGTCCTTAAGCCACTTTGCAACTAATTTAGAGGTATGCTCAGGGTCACTGTCCATTTGGAAGACCCATCCACGCTCAAGCTTTAACTTTTTGACTGATGTCTTGAGATGTTGCTTCAATATATCCACATAATTTTCTTTCCTCATGACACTGTCTATTTTGTGAACTGCGCCAGTCCGTCCTGCAGCAAAGCAGCCCCACAACATGATGCTGCCACACCCATACTTCATGGTTGGGATGGTGTTCTGAGGCTTGCAAGTTTCCCCCTTTCTCCTCTAAACATAAGGATGATAATTATGACCAAACAGTTTAATATTTGTTTCATCAGACCACAGGACATGTATCCAAAAATTAAGATCTTTGTCCCCATGTGCAGCTGCAAACTGTAATCTGGCTTTTTTATGGTAGTTTTGGAGCAGTGACTTTCTCCTCGTTGAGTGGATTTCAGCTCATGCCAGTACAGAACTCGTTTTACTATGGATAATGATACTCTCTTACCGGTTTCAGCCAGCATCTTTACAAGGTCTTTCGCTGTTGTTCTGAGGTTCATTTGCACACTTCCCACCAAAGCACATTCATCTCAAGGACACAGAAGCTGTCTCCTTCCTTAGCGGTATGATGGCTGTGTGCTCCCATGGTGTTTATACTTGCGTATTATTGCTTGAACAGATGAACATGGGACATACAAGCATCTGGAAATTGTACCCAAGGATGAACCAGACTTGTGAAGATCCACAGTTATTTTCTTAATGTCTTGCTTGATTTCTTTTGATTTTCCCATGATGTCATGCTAAGAGGCCCTTGTGTCTGAATGTGTGCCTTAAAATACATCCACAGGTGTGCCTCCAATTAACTCAAATGATGTCAATTAGCCTATCAGAAGCTTCTAATGCCAAAACATCATCATGTGGAATGCTCCAAGCTGTTTAAAGTCACAGTCACCTTAGTGTATGTAAACTTCTGACTTTGATGAAAGTAATTAAAAATTCTCTAAAAAATTATCTCTGATTATTCTGACATTTTACAAATAAAAAAAATGGGGATCCTAACTGACCTAAAACAGGAAAAGTTTCCTCAGTTTTACTGTCAGACATGGAGAAAAAAAAAAAGTTTGTGTCTTTTTCTAAACTGTATGTAAACTTCTGGTTCCTGGAATTCCAATACAAGCTCACTTCATTTTACTTAATGAGGTCCTGATTAGGTGATCACCTGAATCAAATCTAATTTCACAAGGAAAAGTATAAAAACCACTACTGTGGTCAGCACTATCCTCTTGCAATAGGACCAGTTTGGATGGCAAAAACAGCGCTAGTAGGACCTTAAATTTGATTGGAATACAAAAATATCTATTCATCTTGTCAAAAGAGTTAAAAGGAAAAGTTTTGAGTGAGAAAAAGAAGGGTTTAATTCTGGCTTTAATGGCAGAAGGAAACAGTGAGCATCAGGTTGCTTCCATCCTCAATATTTCAAAGACAGCAGTTCATAAGAACATGGTCAAGCAGCAGACACTAGAGACAACAAAGTTACAGACTGGCAGAGGGTGAAAATGACTCTCCACTAACTGGGATGAGCATCAACTGCTTCGAATGTCACTCAACAACTATAGGATGACCTACAAAACAAATGGTAAATGGCAGTTGGGGTTAAGTGCATGGCAAGGACGGTTCAAAACAGGCTCCTCCGGGTGGGGTTGAAGACATGCAAAGCTAAAAAACAGCCCTTCATCAATGAGAAGCAAAGAAGAGCCAGGCTGAGGTTTGCTAAAGACCATAATGATTGGACCATAGAGGACTGGAGTAAGGTCATCTTCTCTGTTGAGTCCGATTTTCAGCTTTTCCTGTCACCTGGTCATCTCATGGTTAGACGGAGACCTGGAAAAGCCTACAGGCCCCAGTGTCTCACACCTATTGTGAAATTTGGTGGAGGATCGGTGATGATCTGGAGGTGCTGCAGCAAGGCTGGAATGGGGCAGATTTCTGTTTGTGAAGGACACAGGAATCAAGCCATGTATAAGGTTATCCTCTAAGAAAACTTACTTCCGCTCTGACAATGTTCCCTAACTCTGAGGATTGGGTTTTCCAGCAGGACAATGCTCCATTCCACACAGCCAGGTCAATCAAGGTATGGATGGAGGTCCATGAGATCAAGATCCTGTCATGACCAGCCCAATCTCCAGACCTGAACCCTACTGATAACCTCTGGAATGTGATCAAGAGGAAGATGGATGGTCACAAGCCATCAAACAAAGCTGAGCTGATTGAATTTTTGCACCAGGAGCAGCATAAAGTCACCCAAGAGCAACGTGGAAGACTGGTGGAGAGCATGGCAAGACGCATGAAAGCTGTGATTACATGTCAGGTTTATTCCACCAAATATTGATTTCTGAACTCATCCTAAGTTCAAACATTAGTATTGTGTTGTTTAAAATTGAATATGATCTTGATTTCTATGTATTATTCAAAGTCTGAAAACACTTCATCTTTTTTTTTAATTATTTTGACCAGTTGTCATTTTCTGCAATTAAATGCTCTAAGTGAAAAATATTTTATGTGGAATTTGGGGGAAATTATGTCAGTAGTTTTTATGGAATACAACAAAAACTTTCCTGCTCCTCAAACACATACCTATAAATAGTAAAACCAGAGAAACTGGTAATTTTGCAGTGGCCTCTTAATTTTTTTTCCCCAGAGCTGTGATACACACACTTCTTGGCCAAGAAAAGGTCACCATTTGGATTGAAACAAGCAATACTTAAGAGCCTTTGACATATCTTGTGATCATGAAAAATATGTTACTGTGTTTCAGAAGGGTCAAATTATTGTCCCACATCAAGCAAAAAAGACATCTAAGGAGATTGCTGAAATTAATGGAATTGGGTTAAGAACTGTCCAACACAGTGGTAAAACCTGCAAATGGTAAACCATCAACTTCATGGAAGAAATGTGGTTGGGAAAAACTCCTAACTGACCATGATCAGAGACCATGTACACACTTGGTGAAGTTGAATCGTAAATTGGTTATGTTTAATAGTGAAAGAGTATTTCCCCATGCACAATGCAAAGAAAAATCACAGGATTGGGAATAAACATGTGGTCATAAGAAAAGACTTCAGTTTGTTAGGGAACACAAAGATTGGACTCTGCAGCAGTGAAAAAAGGTCATGTGATCTGATGAGTCCAGATTGACCCTGCTCCTGACTGATGGGCATGTCAGGGTAAGAATGGAAGCTCATGAAGCTCCACCCCATCATGCATAGTGTCCACTGTCCAAGCCTCTGGATGCAGTGTTATGATCTGGGGTTAATTCAGTTGGTCAGGTCAAGACTCAGCAATGTTATGGGCCAATAAAATGAAGTCAGCTGATGACCTGAATGTACTGAATAACCAAGTTCACATCAGTGGGGTTTAATTCCCTGATGGAATAAAATTAGGGCTCAGAGAGTGAAAGAATGGTTCAGGTAGCACGAGGAATCATTTACACATGAATTAACCACCACAGAGTCCTGACCTTAACCCCCACTGAGAGTCTCTGGGAAGTGGGAGATGATTTTACAGAGAAATTCCACTATCCTGTAGTCAAGACAAGATCGCAGAGAAACATTAATGCAGCTCTGGATGGAAATAAATGTTGGGCCATTGCATAAGGTTGCTGAAACAATGCTATGGCGACTTCACACTGTAATCAAAGGTAAAGGCGGTTCAACAAAAAATTAGTGTGCGACTGTTAGTGTATATAAACTGATCCTATAATATATACATTGATTAATCTAAATATGAAATTAATATTGATATTACTTATATTATTAATGATAATGTTTCTGCATGAAAGCATTTAGAGTTCACGGAATTCTGTCTCTCTCTTTCTTTCTCTATCTCTCCCCCTCCATGGTTTCTCTCCTGTGTGATTTTTTCATCCATGTGGTGGTGCTGTTGCTCCATCACTCACCGGTCTTGTGCTGCTGTCTGTTGGAGGCGTTAGCAGTGTGTGTTGAGGCCGTGGTAAGGGTTGATGGTGACGATGATGGAGGGATTGTGTGGTTCTTTCCCTGATCCGGTTCGTTAGTGGCTCGTGCTGCACTCTTTAATGTCCAGCGGTTCTGGATATGAGACACAGCCTCCTCAGCGAGCATGCTGTCCTTTGGCGTCACGCGAAGCGTCGCCTGCACTTTAAAGTCTTGTGTGTCATCTGAGTATAAATTTGACACACGACACTCATACACCCCCTCATCCTCCTTCCCCACCTGGGACAGGCTGAGCTTGTGGGAGATGGCATTTCCCTGCACACGCACCGTCTGAGACCAACACAACAGAAAAATCCAAAGAGATATTAAACTCATCATTAACTATTTTCACACAACAATCAGTATCTCACTACAGCTGCACAAGGGAGGTGTTCAGTGTCCTGTGTGTGTGTGTGTGTGTGGTTAATACTATTTTAACAATTTATTATTAAATTCACAGAAAGGGAATTTACATTAATAATAATGCTAAAATAAAATAAAAATTAATTACAGATTGACTCTATAAATGACTCTGTGCAGTGCTGTGTTGCAGACTGTGTGATGTGTGAGAACTGCGTTTCCTTCCTGTGTTCAGGTTATATTCAGTGCCCAAATGCAAGGTTACATGATGACAGAAAGGTGCATTAAAAAATGTATATCTGCACCAACCCGCATATGGTTTTTTTTTTGGTTACCATAGTAACTCTCAAACCATATTTGATTAAAATCCCTGTTTATTTGCACTTACACTGATCTTAGTGGCGTCTCTGGGAGCAACCTGTAACATAAACAACACAGTGAGAATCTGAAGCACACATCATTCTTACCACGCACACGCATGTACACAGAGAGAGAGAGAGAGAGAGAGAGAGAGAGAGAGAGGGAGAGAGACACAGATTGTAGTATTTAGCTTCATAAACAAACCATTAGAAGATCCTTAAAATGTGGTTTTATCTATCATTATGGTTAATGTGTCCATGTCGGTATTTATGTACAATGGAAGGGACTGAAGGGGTGAGTATAGTGCTGAAGGGGTAAGTGCATGACTGAAGGGGTTAGTGTAATGCTGAAGGGGTTAGTGTAAGAATGTAGGGATGAGTGTAGTGCTGAAGGGGTTAGTGTAAGACTGAAGGGGTGAGTGTAGTGCTGAAGGGGTGAGTGTAGTGCTGAAGGGGTTAGTGTAGTGCTGAAGGGGTTAGTGTGAGACTGAAGGGTGAATGTAGTTCTGAAGGGGTGAGTGTAGTGCTGAAAGGGTGAGTGTAGTACTGAAGGGGTTAGTGTAAGACTGAAGGGGTGAGTGTAGTGCTGAAGGGGTGAGTGTCAGATTGTAGGGGTGGGTGTAGTACTGAAGGGGTTAGTGTAAGACTGAAGGGTGAGTGTAGTGCTGAAGGGGTGAGTGTAAGACTGAAGAGGTGAGTGTCAGATTGTAGGGGTGAGTGGAGTACTGAAGGGGTTAGTGTAAGACTGAAGGGTGAGTGTAGTGCTGAAGGGGTGAGTGTTGTGCTGAAAGGGTGAGTGTAGTACTGAAGGGGTGAGTGTAGTGCTGAAGGGGTGAGTGTAGTGCTGAAGGGGTGAGTGTAGTGCTGAAGGGGTGAGTGTAGTGCTGAAGGGGTTAGTGTAAGACTGAAGGGGTTAGTGTAAGACTGAAGGGGTTAGTGTAAGGGTGAAGGGGTGAGTGTAGTACTAAAGGGGTTAGTGTAAGACTGAAGGGTGAGTGTAGTGCTGAAGGGGTGAGTGTAGTGCTGAAGGGGTGAGTGTAGTACTAAAGGGGTTAGTGTAAGACTGAAGGGTGAGTGTAGTGCTGAAGGGGTTAGTGTAGTGCTAACCGTCTAATGTTTAATGTCTCTACTGTACATTACATATATACTATATATATATATATATATATATATATATATATATATATATATATATATTTTTTTTTTTTTTTTTTTTTTCTGTATTGCTAGAGAGACACCACCTGCCTGAACCAAATTCCCTCTGTGTGTCAGTCTACTTGGCCAATAAACCTGATTCTGATGTGGTTCATGTCGTGCTGACAGGGTTTGTGTCAGACTGAAGGGGTGAGAGTGGTGATGAAGAGGTTTATTGCAGGATCCAAACATCCCAAACACAGATATCAATTTCTCTCTCTCTCCGGTTTTTTTTTTTTACCTTGGCTCGGTTGCCTGTATGCGTGTTTTCATGTGTGTCCCGTGGAGTCGCCTCCTTTAGGTACCACCACTGAATCTCCAGAGCAAACGGAGACACACCAACGGCACGAAACGCACACGGCATCTCCACGTCCTCACCCTCACACACACTCACATCTGTGGGCACTTCAGTGAAGGCAGCTGTCACACACACACACACACACACACACACACACACGTAAGTATGTCAAGGCATCGCTTCGAAAAAAAAATTATTTTCATTTCATTTTAACTGACTCAGTTAAAACATTTCTAGGTGTGTGTGTGTGTGTACGCGCGCGCTCACCCTCTCCATACAGCAGTAACGGTGTGTTGAGGATGAGACAGTAAAGCCTCCGCAGCTCCATGTTAATCAGCGCGCGCAGATGTTTTATTTCCTCATGCCGTTTATTCGCTTTGATCCTCGCGCTTTTTCATTCCGGTTTAAATCCCAGACACTGAAGGAGAGCATACAATCCACAGGCGCAAGAAGCAACAATAACAGCTGTATGGTTCTGTGCAGCTGTAAAGCTCCGAACCGAGTCGATATTTCCGTTTTTCCGTTAGATGATCCCAGTGTACTTTATATCCGGGAGGAATCTCACTCCGCTGCGCGAAGCTTTATGTCCGCCCATCTCTCTCTCTCTCTCTCACGCGCGCACACACACATACAGAAAATACAACAACAAACACACCGGCGCAACACCACAGAATCACGAGTGTAAACACGCAGATCCGGAAAGAGCGAGACGCGCGCGCGCTTTGCTGCTCCGGGATTCACAGTGCAGCGGCAGCAGACGCGCTTCCCGCGTGCGTGCTTCAGGGCTCCTCTCAGCGCGCGCGTTTCCCGAGTGTGCGAGCTCTGTGAGCTGTGCGCGCGCGCCTCCCTCACAAATCTCAGCCTCTACGGAGCGCGCGCGCACTGACGCCAAACTGCAGCAGCAGAAAAACCGCCGATTCTCAGATCTTCTGTTTCAAATTTGAGATGAATGTAAATTCTGACACGTGATCTTCACTGGGTCCAAAGCGGGCAGTTCTGCCTCACGTTTAGCTGAGTATGCAATGGTCATGTGACAGATTACCGTTTCAGTTGAGTGAGAAAATCTGAGGAAAAAGGAAAGTGTCCCTCTGTTTTACAAATTATCTCCAAAAATAAAATTCCAAAAATGTTACAAACGAAATGTAAGTTTATCGAGCAATAAGAGTCCAAAGCACGAGCTAAAACCGAGGGCAAGAATTTTTAAAAATGTTTTAGCATTTTCGAGAAAGCATTAGGAAAGATATATAGTCAACACTTTAAAACTCAAATGACAACATGGTTTAATTCAAACTATTCAGAGTTCTTCATCTCATCTCATCTCATTATCTGTAGCTGCTTTATCCTGTTCTACAGGGTCGCAGGCGAGCTGGATCCTATCCCAGCTGACTACGGGTGAAAGGCGGGGTTCACCCTGGACAAGTCGCCAGGTCATCACAGGGCTGCACATAGACACAGACAACCATTCACACTCACATTCACACCTACGCTCAATTTAGAGTCACCAGTTAACCTAACCTGCATGTCTTTGGACTGTGGGGGAAACCGGAGCACCCGGAGGAAACCCACGCGGACACGGGGAGAACATGCAAACTCCACACAGAAAGGCCCTCGCCGGCCACGGGGCTCGAACCCGGACCTTCTTGCTGTGAGGCGACAGCGCTAACCACTACACCACCGTGCCGCCCCATTCAGAGTTCTTATTTTTATAATACAACCCCGATTCCAAAAAAGTTGGGACAAAGTACAAATTGTAAATAAAAACGGAATGCAATGATGTGGAAGTTTCAAAATTCCATATTTTATTTAGAATAGAACATTGATGACATATCAGATGTTTAAACTGAGAAAATGTATCATTTAAAGAGAAAAATTAGGTGATTTTAAATTTCATGACAACAACACATCTCAAAAAAGTTGGGACAAGGCCATGTTTCCCACTGTGAGACATCCCCTTTTCTCTTTACAACAGTCTGTAAACGTCTGGGGACTGAGGAGACAAGTTGCTCAAGTTTAGGGAGAGGAATGTTAACCCATTCTTGTCTAATGCAGGATTCTAGTTGCTCAACTGTCTTAGGCTACATTTACATTAGACCGTATCTGTCTCGTTTTCTTCGCGGATGCACTGTCCGTTTACATTAAACCACCTGGAAAAGCCGGGAAACGGGAATCCGCCAGCGTCCACGTATTCAATCTAGATCGTATCTGGTCCGGTGCTGTGTAAACATTGAGATACGCGAATACGCTGTGCTGAGCTCTAGCTGGCGTCCTCATTGGACAACGTCACTGTGACATCCACCTTCCTGATTCGCTGCCGCTGGTCATGTGACGTGACTGCTGAAAAACGGCGCAGACTTCCGCCTTGTATCACCTTTCATTAAAGAGTATAAAAGTATGAAAATACTGCAAATACTGATGCAAATACTGCCCATTGTGTAGTTATGATTGTCTTTAGGCTTGCCATCCTTCCACTTGCAAGTAGTAAGTGATATGCACTGGGATCACACACACAGCGGCTCAGTCCCAAATCGTGGCTTGTGCACTACACTCGCGCGCTGTGTGAGCTGTGCAGGGCCGGAGTGCGCACCCTCCAGAGGGCACTCGCTGTTCAGGGCAGAGTGATTTGGAGTGCAGGATGCCTGCAGAGCCGAGCGTATCCGTGTGTTGGCGTTGCTGTGTGCACGGCTAACGGTTTTAGTGTAAACGCGAATCGTTTTAAGAACGTTAATCTGATGATCCGCTGATTCGACGTAATGTAAACATAGCCTTAGGTCTTTTTTGCCGTATCTTCCGTTTTATGACGCGCCAAATGTTTTCTATGGGTGAAAGATCTGGACTGCAGGCTGGCCAGTTCAGTACCCGGACCCTTCTTCTACGCAGCCATGATGCTGTAATTGATGCAGTATGTGGTTTGGCATTGTCATGTTGGAAAATGCAAGGTCTTCCCTGAAAGAGACGTCGTCTGGATGGGAGCATATGTTGCTCTAGAACCTGGATATACCTTTCAGCATTGATGGTGTCTTTCCAGATGTGTAAGCTGCCCATGCCACATGCATTAATGCAACCCCATACCATCAGAGATGCAGGCTACTGAACTGAGCACTGATAACAACTCGGGTCGTCCTTCTCCTCTTTAGTCCGAATGACACGGCGTCCCTGATTTCCATAAAGAACTTCAAATTTTGATTCGTCTGACCACAGAACAGTTTTCCACTTTGCCACAGTCCATTTTAAATGAGCCTTGGCCCAGAGAAGACGTCTGTGCTTCTGGATCGTGTTTAGATACGGCTTCTTCTTTGAACTATAGAGTTTTAGCTGGCAACGGCGGATGGCATGGTGAATTGTGTTCACAGATAATGTTCTCTGGAAATATTCCTGAGCCCATTTTGTGATTTCCAGTACAGAAGCATGCCTGTACGTGATGTAGTGCTGTCTAAGGGCCCAAAGATCACGGGCACCCAGTATGGTTTTCCGGCCTTGACCCTTAGGTGCGGAGATTCTTCCAGATTCTCTGAATCTTTTGATGATATTATGCACTGTAGATGATGATATCTTCAAACTCTTTGTAATTTTACACTGTCGAACTCCTTTCTGATATTGCTCCACTATTTGTTGGCGCAGAATTAGGGGGATTGGTGATCCTCTTCCCATCTTTACTTCTGAGAGCTGCTGCCACTCCAAGATGCTCTTTTTATACCCAGTCATGTTAATGACCTATTGACAATTGACCTAATGAGTTGCAATTTGGTCCTCCAGCTGTTCCTTTTTTGTACCTTTAACTTTTCCAGCCTCTTATTGCCCCATCCCAACTTTTTTGAGATGTGTTACTGTCATGAAATTTCAAATGAGCCAATATTTGGCATGAAATTTCAAAGTGTCTCACTTTTGACATTTGATATGTTGTCTATGTTCTATTGTGAATGCAATATCAGTTTTTGAGATTTGTAAATTATTGTATTCCGTTTTTATTTACAATTTGTACTTTGTCCCAACTTTTTTGGAATCGGGGTTGTATAATATACAGCGGTGGACAGTAACGAAGTACATTTACTTGAGTACTGTACTTAAGTACACTTTTTGAGTATCTGTACTTTACTTGAGTATTATTTTTTTTTGGAAACTTATGACTTTAACTTCAGTACATTTGAAAGACAAATATCATACTTTTCACTCCACTACATTTCTATCAAGCTCCTCGTTACTCGTTACTATGAAGCAGCTTTGAAAGTGGATTTTTTTTCTTTTCTTTTCTAAAACGTGATTGTTTTTTTTTTCGCAGGTGACACTGAGAGCTGATCAGTAATCACTAGGGTCACGTCATGTCCATAGACTGGATAAAATCAAAATCAATTATTTCTCCGCAGCATTATTTAACATGATCAGTTGATGGCAGAATGGAAGGAGGCAGTTCTTCTGGGGAATGAATGCACCCATGATTCTATAACTAGAACCCATGTTTCAGTTTTCTGAAAGGATTAAAGAGTTGCTTCATTTTAAATGTTTGCTTTGTTTGCCTAAAACGAACCACACCACAGCCTACAAAAACTCGCTGTCCAACTTGCAGAAGCATATTAAGGTCTGTAAGCGTTTTATTGCAAGAGAATAAAATCCAACCCTAACCCTAGGTGTTTCCAAGGTGTTTGAAGTCCAGTGTGAAGTTTCAAATTAAATCCAAAATTTACTTTCATCTGAAAAGAGGACTTTGGACCACTGAGCAACAGTTGGTTCTTTCTCTCCTTAGTCCAGGTAAGATGCTTCTGACGTTGTCTCTGGTTCAGGAGGGGCTTGATATTAGGAATGTGACAGTTGTAGCCCCTTTCCTGAAGACATCTGTGCATGGTGGCTCTTGATGCACTGACA
The DNA here is from genome assembly GCF_027579695.1 of Neoarius graeffei. Taxonomy (NCBI): domain Eukaryota; kingdom Metazoa; phylum Chordata; class Actinopteri; order Siluriformes; family Ariidae; genus Neoarius; species Neoarius graeffei. The sequence goes on along the minus strand of NC_083595.1, from coordinate 56,438,217 downwards.
CCAGCCTCCGTCCACTCCTTGTGAAGGTCTCCCAAGTTCTTGAATCAACTTTTCTTGACAATCCTCTCAAGGCTGTGCTCATCCCTGTTGCTTGTGCACCTTTTCCAGCCAGCCTTTTCAGCAATGGCCTTCTGTGGCTTACCCTCCTTGTGGAGGGAGTTGATGATCATCTTCTGGATCATCAGCCTGCAACAACTAGCTCCATCAGGAGGTGGTCCCCTGAAATGGAAGATGCCTTCGGGGACTGTTATGACATCATGGACTGGGATGTGCTGCTTAGCCCACACTGTGAGGACATAGAGGGGCTGACACACTGTCTAACGGATTACCTCAACTTCTGTGCAGATGTGGTCTCCCCCACTAAGACTGTACAGTGTTACCCTAATAACAAGCCATGGGTAACACAGGAAGTCAAAGCTGTCCTCAACAGGAAGAAGGCCGCCTTCAGGAGCAGGGATAGGGAGCCGATGAAAGCAGCACAGCAGAAGGTAAAATGCTGCATGAGGGAAGCTAAGGACAGCTACAGGAGAAAGGTGGAGCAGAAGCTGAAGGAGAACAGCATGAGGGAGGTCTGGGAAGGTGTGAAAAACATCACAGACCACAATACAAAGACCAGAGTCGTTGAGGGGACAGTGGAGAGAGCGAATGAGTTGAATGACTTTTTCAATCGGTTCAACCAGCCCACATCCCCCCCACCCTCTCCCTCACTGCAGCCATCTCTCCTTCTTCCCTCAACACACCTCCCCCCAGTCATCACAGCAGCCCCCTGCTCCCCCTCCTCCCCCACCTCAACACAGACTCCTCCATGCATAACTGAAGACCAGGTCAGAGGTCAACGGAGGAAGCTTCACCCCAGGAAAGCAGCAGACCCGGACAAGGTGTGTCCCGACTACTGAAGACCTGTGCTGCTGAACTGGGTGAACCACTCCAACGCATCTTCAATCTCAGCCTGCAGCTGGGGAGAGTGCCAACCCTCTGGAAGATATCATGTATCATTCCAGTTCCCAAAAAGAATTGACCCAGCGAGCTGAATGACTTCCGACCAGTGGCACTCACTTCACATCTGATGAAGACGTTGGAGCGGCTCTTCCTCAGCCTCCTCAGACCCCAGGTACAACATGGCCAGGACTGTCTGCAGTTTGCATACCGGGCAGGTGTTGGTGTGGAAGACACCATCCTCTACCTGCTACACTGAGCCCACTTGCATCTGGATAAGGGAAATGGCAGAGTGAGGATCCTCTTCTTGGACTTCTCGAGTGCCTTCAACACCATCCAGCCCCTATTGCTTCAGGATAAACTGAACAGGATGCGAGTGGACCCATGCCTGATCACCTGGATCTCCAGCTACCTCACTGACAGGCCACAGTACTTCAGGCTGAAGGACATCACATCTGACACTGTGATTAGCAGCACCGGAGCACCCCAGGGCACGGTGCTGGCCCCTCTTCTCTTCACCCTTTACACTGCGGACTTCTGTTACAACCCGGAGCTGTGTCACATTCAGAAGTTTGCCGATGACACAGCCATTGTTGGGTGTATCAGTGACGACAGAGAGGAGTATAGGAGCCTGGTGAGGGACTTTGCTGTGTGGTGCAACAGGAACCATCTGCAGCTCAACACCTCGAAGACCAAGGAGCTGGTCATTGACTTTGAGAGGTCCAGACCAAGGTCACAACCAGTTCTGATCGAGGGAGTTGAGGTGGAGGCTGTGGATTCCTACAAGTACCTCGGGCTGTGGCTGGACAGCAAGCTGGACTGGACTTGCAACACCAAACACTTATACAGGAAGGGACAGAGCAGGCTATACTTCCTTAGGAGGCTGTGGTCCTTTAACATCTGCAGGAAACTCCTGTGGATGTTCTATCAGTCTGTGGTCGCCAGTGTCCTGTTTAACACCGTGGTGTGCTGGGGGGGCAGCACATCCAAGAAGGACACATCCAGGCTGGACAAACTGATCAGGCAGGCCGGCTCTGCGGTCGGCATGAAGCTGGACTCTCTGGTGACGGTGGGAGAGAAGAGGTCTATGGACAAACTATTGAACATCATGGACGATGCCAGTCACCCTCTGCACACCGTCATCAGCAACCAGAGGAGCCTGTTCAGTGACAGAATGCTCCTTCCCAAGTGCAGGACGAACAGACTCAAAAACTCCTTTGTCCCTCACGCCATCAGACTGTACAATTCCTCTCTGGGGGGAGGGGTAACAGGAGGACAGAGGATGGGAAGGAGCAGTAGCCTAGCCTAACAATAAGCAATACCGGACAATGTGCAATATAAAGTACAATATCTCTCCTGCCCCCACCCCCCTTTTTCTATCTTTTCCCCCCTTCCCCCCTTCCCCCCTTCCCCATATCTTATTCTTTTTATATTTGTATATGTAAATAATTTATTTTAATTTATCTAGAAGTTTTCTCTACTTATTTTCTTTGTTTATCTGTAATGATGCTGCTGGAATCTTAATTTCCCTGAGGGAACCCTCCCAAAGGGATCAATAAAGTTTTATCTAATCTAATCTAATCTAATCTAATCTAATCTAATCTAATCTAATCTAATCTAATCTAATCTAATCTAATCTGTCGAGTCAGCAGTCTTCACCATGATTGGGGTTGTGTGGACTGAACGAGACTGAGAGATAGGTGGAATTTATGCTTTTTTACTTAAACTCAAACTGAAGCCATGGCTTAATGTTTAGAGAAGCAGATTTGGGACCAAAAGGTGGCTGGTTTGATTCCCTGGACCAGCAGGACTGGCTAAAGTGCCCTTGAGCAAGACACCTAACCCCAACTGCTCTGGCAAGAGTGGTGTATATTGTGTCTGATTATCCAAAGAAGAAATGATGATGTGATTATCAGTTCAGGTGGTGCCCAGCCAAAATAAAACTTGAAATGAAATATTCTAATATAATTTGAGATACTGGATTTCTGATTTTCATTAGCTATAAGACATGATCATCTAAGTTAATACAAAAAAAAGGCTCGAAAATTACACTTAACATGTAATGAATATAGAATATATGAAAGTTTAACTTTTTTAATTAAATTGTGAAAAAAGTGGGTTCCATTAGAGGACTACCTGTTACCAACTCACCTGTTTACCTGTAGAATATTTAAAACAGGTGTTTTTTAGCTTTCCACAACATTCCCAGTCTTTGGTTGTCACTGTCCCGACCTTTTTGGAATTGGGGTTATAAAAACCCAGACTTTGAACAAACAAATTTCACCACTACCAGAAGCTAATTCCTTTTTTCTATTACATGTTCTTTTACATTCAAGTGAACTGGATCTTCTTTCCCCCCACAGGCTAATTTCATTCACAGCTGCTCTGGTTGGTTCTTAAATTTAAATCTAACATGATGGAAGAATGAGTGTATGTGCTGCTCTACAAAATATCTCTACTTCAGTGTACATCAAGCAGAGATGTTTCATTCTGATTTCTTTTCCTTCACTGTGGAGTCCCTGTGGGTTCCATTAGAGGACTTTTTTTTTTTTTTTTGGATACACACCAGTGGGTCATGTAACCATTTTTTTTAAATGGTACCCAACTTCATTACTATGTGCATAGTACAAGGCTGCCATTCCTCATACTTCATACCTCAGTGCTCTGTATTCCCTCAGCTACTCTGGACACTAACATATTCCACTGAATGTGGGATTCCTTCAAATTTACTAACTTCTGCGCTCTATAGTGAATAGGGTCTGGTTTTGCAGATATAGGCATTGGCTATAGATTTTTAAAAACACTCACCATGAATAAAAAGTAAAACAGGAAACAGAAGTCCTTTTGTTCTGCCTAAATTAGCTAAAAGCATTGAGAAACATTGGGGCATTCAGTGGAACACATTCCAGAAAAAATGAGCATTTCAAAATGGTTTCTTCCAGAACAAAAATATTGTCAAGAAAATTATGCATGTTATCGTTCCATCCTCCTGTGATGACTGTAATTATTCACGTGAGTGACAGTCCAATGTCTTTACTTCTATTAACATCACAATTTCTGCCATTAATCTAAAGAACTACTGCTGTTACTGTATTAAATGTTCCTAATGTACTTTTCCCTTCTTATCTCTCTCACTCTCACACACACACACACACACACACACACACACACACACACACACACACACACACACCACTCTATATCCACACTACACATCGCAGTGGGAAAGCACTAAAGAAGTTCATCTTTACATTCAGTTGATAGTGCAGCTCAATTCACACACACACACACACACACACACACACACACACACACACACACACACACACACACACCCCTTAACTCCCTTCCAGCTGCCTTTCTGCCAATAATGCAGCACTTGTTTTACCAACACTGCTTTAACTAGAGGCAGAGAGAGAGAGAGAGAGAGAGAGAGAGAGAGAGAATCAGATGTGAACCATTTCAGAAGCATTTTTGTTAGAATTTTGTTGATTTTGTTTTGGTTATTGAATATATCTTCCAAATCCCTATACAACTGAACACATTTCCAACATAAAATGTAAAGCGAGGCAAAATAGAAAGATCTTTGGTTTTTTTTATTCCATTTGGCATGAGTAAGATTTCAAATGACTACAATGAGATATATGAGTAATGTGTATGACATCATTAAATAATTGTACTTTTTAAAAAATGTGGACTGACAACTGGTGATAAATGGTAAGAGATGTTCACAGAGGAAAGAGGGACACAGCTTGAGTCAAACACGACTCAGGAATTACGTTAATGAACTCATGGTGCAGTTGGAACCATCTGCATCCCCCAGACAAACCCTTCAGGACAGGGAAGTAAAATTCCTGCTGTAAGCAGACGAACTGCTGCTGCCGTCACCTGTTGTGCAGGACTCACAGCAGAACCTGGACCTGCTGGATAATTGCTGCTAGCACTGAGCCTTCACATGCTCTTCCAGAAGAAGTCCAGAGGATCACAGAGAGCAGTTCACCATCAGCAGCAACATGAGACACTTGACTGCCCTCAGGCTCATCATCACTGCTGCAGGGAGCTTCAGCACTTCACTGAAGTCACTAAAGGAAAAGCTCACAGAGCAGTACACATGATTAAGAAGAAACCTCACCACATTGAAAATACAGTCCGTTGCACTGTTTGGAATACAGGTATGGAGATGTGTTATCACCACAGCTACAGTGCTGCTTGAAAGTTTGTGAACCCTTTAGAATTTTCTATATTTCTGCATAAATATAAACATCATCAGATTTTCACACAAGTCCTAAAAGTAGATAAAGAGAACCCAGTTAAACAAATGAGACAAAAATATTATACTTGGTCATTTATTTATTGAGGAAAATGATCCAATATTACATATCTGTGAGTGGCAAAAGTATGTGAACCTCTAGGATTAGCACTTAATTTGAAGGTGAAATTAGAGTCAGGTGTTTTCAATCAATGGGATGACAATGAGGTGTGAGTGGGCACCCTATTTTATTTAAAGAACAGGGATCTATCAAAGTTTGATCTTTACAACACATGCTTGTGGAAGTGTATCATGGCACGAACAAAGGAGATTCCCGAGGACCTCAGAAAAAGCGTTGTTGATGCTCATCAGGCTGGAAAAGGTTACAAAACCATCTCTAAAGAGTTTGGACTCCACCAATCCACAGTCAGACAGATTGTGTACAAATGGAGGAAATTCAAGACCATCGTTACCCTCCCTAGGAATGGTCAACCAACAAAGATCACTCCAAGAGCAAGGCGTGTATAAGTCGGCGAGGTCACAAAGGACCCCAGGGTAACTTCTAAGCAACTGAAGGCCTCTCTCACATTAGCTAATGTTAATGTTCATGAGTTCACCATCAGGAGAACACTAAATAACAATGGTGTGCATGGCAGGGTTGCAAGGAGAAAGCCATTGCTCTCCAAAAAGAACATTGCTGCTCATCTGCAGTTTGCTAAAGATCACGTGAACAAGCCAGAAGTCTATTGGAAAAAATGTTTTGTGGACAAATGAGACCAAAATAGAACTTTTTGGTTTAAATGACAAGCGTTATGTTTGGAGAAAGGAAAACATTGCATTGCAGCATAAGAACCTTATCCCATCTGTGAAACATGGTGGTGGTAGTATCATGGTTTGGGCCTATTTTGCTGCATCTGGACCAGGATGGCTTGCCATCATTGATGGAACAATGAATTCTGAATTATACCAGCGAATTGTAAAGGAAAATGTCAGGACATCTGTCCATGAACTGAATCTCAAGAGAAGTTGGGTCATGCAGCAAGACAACATTCTGTGCTATGTAGCATTCTGTGCTATGCACTTCCTGGTTCCCGAGTTGTTTGCGACGAGTCTTTTTTTCTGTGAGTGTTGGCATTAATTACTAATCTTTAAAAAAAAAATTCTACAAATACAACCTGATTCCAAAAACTTTGGGACAAAGTACAAATCTCATCTCATCTCATTATCTCTAGTCACTTTATCCTGTTCTACAGGGTCGCAGGCAAGCTGGAGCCTATCCCAGCTGACTATGGGCGAAAGGCGGGGTACACCCTGGACAAGTCACCAGGTCATCACAGGGCTGCACATAGACACAGACAACCATTCACACTCACGGTCAATTTAGAGTCACCAGTTAACCTAACCTGCATGTCTTTGGACTGTGGGGGAAACCGGAGCACCCGGAGGAAACCCACGCGGACACGGGGAGAACATGCAAACTCCACACAGAAAGGCCCTCGCTGGCCACGGGGCTCGAACCCGGACCTTCTTACTGTGAGGCGACAGCGCTAACCACTACACCACCGTGCCGCCCCAAAGTACAAATTGCAAATAAAAACGGAATGCAATGATGTGGAAGTTTCAAAATTCCATATTTTATTCAGAATAGAACATAGATGACATATCAAATGTTTAAACTGAGAAAATGTATCATTTAAAGAGAAAAATTAGGTGATTCTAAATTTCATGACAACAACACATCTCAAAAAAGTTGGGACAAGGCCATGTTTCCCACTGTGAGACATCCCCTTTTCTCTTTACAACAGTCTGTAAACGTCTGGGGACTGAGGAGACAAGTTGCTCAAGTTTAGGGATAGGAATGTTAACCCATTCTTGTCTAATGTAGGATTCTAGTTGCTCAACTGTCTTAGGTCTTTTTTTGTCATATCTTCCATTTTATGACGCGCCAAATGTTTTCTATGGGTGAAAGATCTGGACTGCAGGCTGGCCAGTTCAGTACCCAGACCCTTCTTCTACACAGCCATGATGCTGTAATTGATGCAGTATGTGGTTTGTCACTGTCATGTTGGAAAATGCAAGGTCTTCCCTGAAAGAGACGTTGTCTGGATGGGAGCATATGTTGCTCTAGAACCTGGATATACCTTTCAGCATTGATGGTGTCTTTCCAGATGTGTAAGCTGCCCATGCCACATGCATTAATGCAACCCCATACCATCAGAGATGCAGGCTTCTGAACTGAGCGCTGATAACAACTTGGGTCGTCCTTCTCCTCTTTAGTCCATCCCTGAGTTCCATAAAGAACTTCAAATTTTGATTTGTCTGATCACAGAACAGTTTTCCACTTTGCCACAGTCCATTTTAAATGAGCCTTGGCCCAGAGAAGACGTCTGTGCTTCTGGATCATGTTTACATATGGCTTCTTCTTTGAACTATAGAGTTTTAGCTGGCAACGGCGGATGGCACGGTGAATTGTGTTCACAGATAGTGTTCTCTGGAAATATTCCTGAGCCCATTTTGTGATTTCCAATACAGAAGCATGCCTGTATGTGATGCAGTGCTGTCTAAGGGCCCGAAGATCACGGGCACCCAGTATGGTTTTCCGGCCGTGACCCTTACGCACAGAGATTCTTCCAGATTCTCTGAATCTTTTGATGATATTATGCACTGTAGATGATGATATGTTCAAACTCTTTGCAATTTTACACTGTCAAACTCCTTTCTGATATTGCTTCACTATTTGTCGGCGCAGAATTAGGGGGATTGGTGATCCTCTTTCCATCTTTACTTCTGAGAGCCGCTGCCACTCCAAGATGCTCTTTTTATACCCAGTCATGTTAATGACCTATTGACAATTGACCTAATGAGTTGCAATTTGGTCCTCCAGCTGTTCCTTTTTTGTACCTTTAACTTTTCCAGCCTCTTATTGCCCCTGCCCCAACTTTTTTGAGATGTGTTGCTGTCATGAAATTTCAAATGAGCCAATATTTGGCATGAAATTTCAAAGTGTCTCACTTTTGACATTTGATATGTTGTCTATGTTCTATTGTGAATACAATATCAGTTTTTGAGATTTGCAAATTATGGCATTCCGTTTTTATTTACAATTTGTACTTTGTCCCAACTTTTTTGGAATCGGGGTTGTAATTTTCCAGTATCCTCTTCATTATTATTGTACTGTCAGTTTCCTTTTTGTACTTTCCACTTTCGCTTTCCTTTTTCTGTTTTTTCTCTCTCTTTTTTCAGAAGAACGAGACTGGAAGCTTTCTTTTTTCTTCTCCTGTGTAAAGACCACAAGCAGAGGCCATCCACATCGGATCTGCTTTAATATCAACAGATCTTCGATTAAGGTACATGAATCTTTTCATCATGGGACACCTTCAGCCTGTTCAGTGTGCTGAGTGCAGGATGTTTAGTCATTCTTCCTCCATTGCTAGCGATAGCTTTATTTGTGATAAGTGCAGATTAGTTAGCTCTCTGATGGAGAAGATTATAGTGTTAGAAGCACGTATCCAGGCTTTAGAGAAGGCCAGTGAGAATGAGAACAGTATAGTTTCTGTAGCAGAAAGTCTGGATGCCCTAGGTGAAGTTAGCAATCCCCCAACTCCGGCATTAGAGCCCTTACAGCGGGGCGAATGGGTGACGACTCGGCGGCATAAGTGTAGAGCCAAAGCTACCACTGAGGCTCACTCACAGGAGCACCACTCCTCTCCGCATCACGTGTCGAACAGGTTTGCTCTCCTTAGTGATGCACCCGCTGAAAAACCTGAAAGAGCTCTGGTTATAGGGGACTGTATCATACGGCATGTGAAATTAGCTCAGCCTTTAGGGGCACCAGCAGCTTTAGTCAGGCGTATACTGGGAGCCAGGGTGCCGGACACAGCAGGTAATCTTAGGGTCCAAGGAAAGCATAGGTTCTCAAATATATTTATCCATGCAGGAGCTAATGATATACACCTTTGTCAGTCTGAGGTTACTAAGAGAACTTTGTAGAGGTGTTTAAATTAGCGAAGGCGATGTCCGATGCTGTAGTATGCTCTGGCCCTATCCCAATGCAGCATGGCGATGTAGCTTACAGCAGGTTATGGTCGCAGAACTGCTGGTTGTCCAGGTGGTGCTCTGAAAACAGTGTGGGCTTTATAGACAATTGGGCTAATTTTGAGGGCACTGCTGGCCTGTTAGGGTGGGACGGTATCCATCCCACTCGGGAAGGTGCTGCTCTCATTTCCTGCAGCATAGGTCATAGTCTCAGAACAGGCCTAGTTCATTTCTGACAATACAGAGCCAAGGCCAGGGAGCAGACGAACAGGCTAAACCGACTGTCTGCTAGCTTCACAAAGTTGTCACTCAGGGTCCACTACATTGAGACTGTGTCTGTTCCCCGAGCTAAACAAAAAGGTAGAAATATTCAGAGAGTTTGTTTCAGTAACCTAATCAATATAAAATTAGATCATACTGAATGTACAGCCGCTGCTAGCACCTTTGATCTAAAGGTGGGGCTATTAAATATTAGATCTCTTACATCTAAAGTGCTAATGGTTAATGAACTGATTACTGATCAGAAGTTTAATGTACTATGTTTAACTGAAACATGGATTAAGCCAAATGAACATATAGCATTCAATGAAGTGAGTCCTCCTAGATACAGTTATATACACCAGCTTCATCTAACTGGCAGAGGAGGAGGCATCGCGGTTATTTATAATGATTACAGTGGTGCTTGAAAGTTTGTGAACCCTTTAGAATTTTCTATATTTCTGTATAAATATAACCTAAAACATCATCAGATTTTTACACAAGTCCTAAAAGTAGATAGAGAGAACCCATTTAAACAAATGAGACAAAAATATTATGCTTGGTTGTTTATTTATTGAGGAAAATGATCTAATATTACATATTTGTGAGTGGCAAAAGTATGTGAACCTTTGCTTTCAGTATCTGGTGTGACCCCCTTGTGCAGCAATAACTGCAACTAAATAGTCAGAGAAAAAAAATTAGCACCCTGCTATAATGATGAAACTCACACTTTAAAACAGACCACTCGAAAATTGGAACGTAAATGGTATCAAACAAAATTGGTACTGTTCAAATTAGCGTGGAAGGAGATCTTCCTGAAGTACATAAAAGCTCTTAATGCTGCTAAATCAACATATCTCTCCTCCCTAATAGAAGATAACAAAATAATCCTAGATTCCTATTTAATACTGTAGCAAAATTAACCAGGAATAAGTCCACTATAGACACATGCACACCTGCAGTATGTAGTAGCAACGACTTCATGAATTTTTTTAATGACAAAATTGAGAATATCCGACAAAAAATTCAAACTACTAATTTAAGGTCAGACAATGTAAGTGACCCTGTAGTTAACAATATAACTGTATCAGATCAGCAATTAGAATGTTTTACTCCCCTTAAAGAAATGGAATTACTTTCATTAATCTCAGCATCAAAAGCCTCAACTTGTGTACTAGATCCCTTACCTACACGTCTATTCAAACAGATAATACCTGAAGTAATTGAACCGCTTCTAACAATAATAAATTATTCTCTTACGATTGGCTATGTACCCAAATCCTTTAAACTAGCAGTTATCAAACCCCTGATTAAAAAACCTGACCTTGATCCCTGTCAGCTGTCCAATTATTGGCTAATATCAAACCTCCCCTTTATCTCCAAGATCCTTGAAAAAGCTGTGGCACAGCAGTTATGCTCATATTTACATAGGAATAACATCCATGAAATGTATCAGTCAGGATTTAGACCTCATCATGGCACAGAGACAGCTCTGGTTAAAGTAGTAAACAACCTACTGTTGGCGTCTGATCAGGGCTGTGTCTCGCTGCTTGTGTTGCTTGACCTTAGTGCAGCATTTGATACCATTGATCATTCCATTCTTCTGGATAGACTAGAAAATGTTGTGGGAGTTAAGGGAACGGCCCTCTCCTGGCTCAGCTCTTATTTAACTGATTGCTACCAGTATGTTGATGTAAATGGTGATATTTCTAGACATACTGAGGTAAAGTTTGGTGTTCCACAAGGTTCTGTCTTGGGTCCACTGCTTTATATATATATATATATATATATATATATATATATATATATATATATATATATATATATATATGTTACCTCTGGGTGATATTATTCGTAAACACTGTATTAGTTTCCACTGTTATGCTGATGACACATACAGTTGTATGTTTCTGCAAAACCTGATGAGAGACACCAGCTTAATAGAATTGAGGAATGTGTAAAAGACATGAGACACTGGATGCTTATTAACTTCCTTCTGCTTAACTCTGACAAGACTGAAGTACTTGTACTCGGACCACATGCAGCTAGAAGTAAACTTTCTGATTCCACAGTAACTCTGGATGGCCTTTCTGTTTCTTCACGTGCAGCAGTAAAAGACCTCGGGGTGATTATTGACCCCAGTTTTTCATTTGAAACTCACATTGATAACATCACCAGATAGCTTTTTTTCATCTCAGAAATATTGCTAAGAAATTTAATGTCACTACATGATGCAGAAAAACTAGTTCATGCTTTTGTTCCCTCCAGGTTGGATGATTGTAATGCCTTACTGTCTGGATGGTCCAATAAGTGCATAAACAAGCTCCAGTTCATTCAAAATGCAGCAGCAAGAGTCATCTGTGGTTGGTAGAAGAGAGCAACTGGACTTGCTTGAAAAGTCTTGAAGACGTTTCGCCTCTCGTCCGAAAGGCATCATCAGTTCTGTCTGTCTAATAGGGAGTATCAAGTATTTATCCTCTCATGGATCATAATAGAATCCGAATCAGAATGCTGATGGCTGCATTGAAGGTGGCTGATAGATGCCATAGACACCCACCTCTGTTCAGTGATGGTCGTTCCAGGCTGACAAAAATGAACGATCCTCTCTGGCTAAGATGTCCGCCAGTTTTCTGGAGGTCCTCTCATACTCCCGCACCAGTCAAAGGGAACTCATCCCAAAGTGTGTAGAAACATATCTGTGAAGATACTCAGTCGTCCAGGTACATAGTAATCTGTGGTTGGTAGAAGAGAGCAACTGGACTTGCTTGAAAAGTCTTGAAGACGTTTCGCCTCTCGTCCGAAAGGCATCATCAGTTCTGTCTGTCTAATAGGGAGTATCAAGTATTTATCCTCTCATGGATCATAATAGAATCCGAATCAGAATGCTGATGGCTGCATTGAAGGTGGCTGATAGATGCCATAGACACCCACCTCTGTTCAGTGATGGTCGTTCCAGGCTGACAAAAATGAACGATCCTCTCTGGCTAAGATGTCCGCCAGTTTTCTGGAGGTCCTCTCATACTCCCGCACCAGTCGAAGGGAACTCATCCCAAAGTGTGTAGAAACATATCTGTGAAGATACTCAGTCGTCCAGGTACATAGTAATCTGTGGTTGGTAGAAGAGAGCAACTGGACTTGCTTGAAAAGTCTTGAAGACGTTTCGCCTCTCGTCCGAAAGGCATCATCAGTTCTGTCTGTCTAATAGGGAGTATCAAGTATTTATCCTCTCATGGATCATAATAGAATCCGAATCAGAATGCTGATGGCTGCATTGAAGGTGGCTGATAGATGTTATAGACACCCACCTCTGTTCAGTGATGGTCGTTCCAGGCTGACAAAAATGAACGATCCTCTCTGGCTAAGATGTCCGCCAGTTTTCTGGAGGTCCTCTCATACTCCCGCACCAGTCGAAGGGAACTCATCCCAAAGTGTGTAGAAACATATCTGTGAAGATACTCAGTCGTCCAGGTACATAGTAATCTGTGGTTGGTAGAAGAGAGCAACTGGACTTGCTTGAAAAGTCTTGAAGACGTTTCGCCTCTCGTCCGAAAGGCATCATCAGTTCTGTCTGTCTAATAGGGAGTATCAAGTATTTATCCTCTCATGGATCATAATAGAATCCGAATCAGAATGCTGATGGCTTAGACAGACAGAACTGATGATGCCTTTCGGACGAGAGGCGAAACGTCTTCAAGACTTTTCAAGCAAGTCCAGTTGCTCTCTTCTACCAACCACAGATTACTATGTACCTGGACGACTGAGTATCTTCACAGATATGTTTCTACACACTTTGGGATGAGTTCCCTTCGACTGGTGCGGGAGTATGAGAGGACCTCCAGAAAACTGGCGGACATCTTAGCCAGAGAGGATCGTTCATTTTTGTCAGCCTGGAACGACCATCACTGAACAGAGGTGGGTGTCTATGGCATCTATCAGCCACCTTCAATGCAGCCATCAGCATTCTGATTCGGATTCTATTATGATCCATGAGAGGATAAATACTTGATACTCCCTATTAGACAGACAGAACTGATGATGCCTTTCGGACGAGAGGCGAAACGTCTTCAAGACTTTTCAAGCAAGTCCAGTTGCTCTCTTCTACCAACCACAGATTACTATGTACCTGGACGACTAGCCCTAACCCTATGTACCTGACGAGAGTCCTTACTAGAACTAGAAAATATGACCACGTCACCCCTGTCTTATCCACACTGCATTGGCTCCCAATCAAATTCTGTATTGATTATAAAATACTACTATTGACCTTTAAAGCACTAAATCAGGGGTGTCCAAACTGATCCATAAAGGGCCGTGTGGCTGCAGGTTTTCATTCCAGCCATGCAGCAGCACACCTGACTTGGCTCATTCAATCAACTGAACTGTCTTCACACAGTCAAATACTTGCAGCCACACCCACCCTTGATTAAAGGATGGGTGTGTCAGTTGATTGAATAAGCCAAATCAGGTGTGCTGCTGCATGGCTGGAATGAAAACCTGCAGCCACACGGCCCTTTATGGATCAGTCTGGACATCCTTGCACTAAATCGTCTTGCACCACAGTACCTGAGTGAACTTCTGCTCCTCTATGACCCGCCACGCCTACTTAGATCAAAAGGTGCAGGCTATCTGCTGGTACCTCGTATAGTGAAGGCTACATCAGGGGGCGGAGCCTTTTCTTACAAAGCCCCACAGTTATGGAACAGCCTTCCAAGTAGTGTTCGGGAATCAGACACAGTCTCAGCATTTAAGTTTCTGCTGAAAACATATCTGTTTAGTCAAGCCTTGTGTTAATGGTGTTTATGAGGTAAAGGTGTAGATCTGGAGGATCCTCAGACATAGAGTGTTTTGGTAAACTGGGATGTATGGATGCTGTCAGTCCCCCACTCGCTTGCTCACTTGAGTTTTTGACAGTGTAGTGGTTGGCTGCTTTATGTCCCGGGGCTCCCTCATGCCGGCGTTACCTTCTGGCTCTCCCCTTTAATAATGTTGTCATAGTTGCCGGAGTCCCTGCTTGTACTCAGTGCAATATGTATACTGTTTCTACTTATTCAGGTGACATTGGGCATACCTACCAACTTGTGGTTTCTCTCTCTCTCTCTCTCTCACCCCCAAATCTGTCTGTCTGAGTCACATATCAATCCTGAGATCGAGATGCTGAACCTCTTCTGCTCCTCGGACCTGCCTGATCCATCCTGGTGCCCTGTGTCTGGTTGGAGTCTCATTGCATCACTCCTGTGAAGGGCGGCCCCATGTGGACAGTTGGAGGTCGCGCTTGGAGGACACTCTGGACTCTTGCAGTGGTGCTTTTGTGGCTGGGGACTGCAGTTGACTTGCTGACTTTTGGACTGCAGTTGACTTGCTGACTTTCGGACTGCAGTTGACTTGCTGACTTTGGGACTGCGGTTGTTGTGGGCAGTTTTGCGCTCGGGTTTCCATCGGTGGGGGATTTGTGGCATCAGTGAGGCTGGCTTTGTGTTGGGACTGTTGATGTTGTGGTCTTGTTGTCTGTTGTTGCCCGGGTGGGGGTGGGTTCCCTTTTGGGTCTGGTTCCTCTCTGGGTTTCTTCCTCGTGTCATCTGGGGGAGTTTTTCCAGGCCGCCGTCACCACAGGCTTGCTCATTGGGGATGGATTGGGGATGGAATTGGCTCATGTTTTGAGTCATTCAAATTCTGTAAAGCTGCTTTGCGACAATGTTTATTGTTAAAAGCGCTATACAAATAAACTTGACTTGACTTGAGTTGACAACAACCCTTAGCACAGAAGTCATTCTACCAAAGAATGGTCAAAGAAGAATAAAGTTAATGTTTTGGAATGGCCAATCAAAGTTCTGACCTTAATTCAATCAAAATGTTGTGGAAGGACCAGAAGTGAGCAATTCATGTGAGGAAACCCACCAACATCCCAGAGTTGAAGCTGTTCTGTACAGAGGAATGGGCTAAAATTCCTCCAAGCCGGTGTGCAGGACTGATCAACAGTTACCGGAAATGTTTAACATGCCATTGTTGTGTGTTATGCCGGATGTAAAGACTCTCATCTCTGCGAGCCTACCACACAGATTTAATACTTGTCATTTTTAGGGCATACCTAACAACGTGTTTTCTTTCTCTCTCTCCCTCCCCCCCCCAATCTGTCCCTCTGAGTTACATGTTGATCCTGGGATTGAGATGCTGGCCTCTTCTGCCCCTCGGACCTGCTTGATCCATCCTGGTGCCCTGTGTCTGGTCGGAGTTTTATCGCACTGCTCCTGTGAAGGACGGCCCCATGAGGACAGTTGAGGGTTATACCTGTTAAGACTGTTAATATTATAGTCAGGCTGTCTGTTGTTGCCCAAATGAGGATGGGTTCCCTTTTGAGTCTGGTTCCTCTCGAGGTTTCTTCCTCATGTCGTCTGAGGGAGTTTTTCCTTGCCACCGTCGCCACAGGCTTGCTCATTGGGGATAGATTAGGGATAAAATTAGCTCATGTTTTAAGTCGTTCAAATTCTGTAAAGCTGCTTTGCGACAATGTTTATTGTTAAAAGCGCTATACAAATAAACTTGATTTGATTTGATTTGATTTAGTTGCAGTTATTGCTGCACAAGGGGGTCACACCAGATACTGAAAGCAAAGGTTCACATACTTTTGCCACTCACAGATATGTAATAGTGGATCATTTTCCTCAATAAATAAATGACCAAGTATAATATTTTTGTCTCATTTGTTTAACTGGGTTCTCTTTATCTACTTTTAGGACTTTTGTGAAAATCTGATGATATTTTAGGTCATATTTATGCAGAAATATAGAAAATTCTAAAGGGTTCACAAACTTTCAAGCACCACTGTACATCAGGACACTACACTAAGCCTGTAATACACACCAGCCCTTCACTGAACATGAAAGAGCACTTCCTCCTGGCCTCATAAGCCACCTTTGCACACACCAATGATGAAGAATCATGGTCATCTTCGAAACCGAAGGACGAACATCAATCAAGAAGAAGAAGAAACCTTTATTTGTCACATGCATGCTTCAAGCACAGTGAAATTCATCCTTTGCATTTAACCCATCTGAAGCAGTGAACACGCACACAAAGCAGTGGGCAGCCTCACCAGAGTGCCCGGGGAGCAGTCAGGGGTTCGGTACCTCGCTCAAGGGCACCTCAGCCCAAGGCTGCCCCACATCAACCTAACTGCATGTCTTTGGATTGTGGGGGAAACCAGAGCACCCGGAGGAAACCCACGTAGACACAGAGAGAACATGCAAACTCCACACAGAAAGGCCCTCGCCAGACCCTGGGTTCGAACCCGGAACCTTCTTGCTGTGAGGCGACCATGCTAACCACTACACCACCATGCTGCCCTTCATCCTGTAGGTTTGCTTTTGGTCCACTAGAGGATAAATACCTGGAACTCCCCACTAGTCAGACAGAACTGAAGAAGCCTTTCGGATGAGAGGTGAACCGTCTTCAAGGATTTCTAGCAAGTCCAGTTGCCTTCTTTAGCACCTACAGTTTATGATGACCTGGATGACTGAGAACCTTCACAGACATGGCCCAACCTGAACCGTCAAGATATGGAAAAGGCTTGGATAATGGTAAATGAGACAATTAATGCCTCCTGCGCAATTGCTTTGTACATCAATGAAGAGGGAAAGCAGTCAGGCTACGCTGAACTGAAATGCTGCAAGGAGCTCAGCCATAGACAAATCAAAGCTAACTGCAGGCAAGTAAGATAGAAGTATTTTCACTCATGATTAAATCTAACACCCATCCATGAAGTTCATCTCTCTATTGATTCTGCCTCAGGTGGACGAGTGCCTGCTGAGTCTCTGAGAGGAGCCGTTCAGATGGATCATTCTTTGATGTCATGCAGCAGCAGCACTGGCAAAACATGTGTTCCAGCTCTGTATTACTGCTCTGTGTTAATGCTGATATTTTATTTCTAATCCATCATTTAAAAAAGTGATTTTCTTTTCTGTAATAGCACAGCATCGTGTTAGAAGGGTGAGGCTTTGGGCTTGGGGGGACATGGGGAGGCATGGTAGGGTAAGACGTGAAGGGATGCTTGCACCACATGGGACTGTTACAGATATGAATTTATGCATATTCTTATATTCTTTATAAAGGTAAAAGTAAAGTATTTCTTCGAGGTCATTTTAGTCTCTGGGCATTAAACATAGATTAGCAGTGTATTATTTAACACAGATTGCTTTAATGGTTTAAAATAATACTTCTGAGGTACTTTAACATTTTCTCAGCAGCAGCACTGATAATTATTGCAATTTTCTGAAAGAGAATGAAAGAAAGAAAAATGACATTTTCAAACTTATCAGCTCTCAGACTAATAAAACACACAGACCTTCAGTTGAACTGGCTGGTACCCACAATGCAGTGGAAAATGATGACATGCACTTGACCCCAACAAATCAGCACATCTTAATGGACTCTATTAGAAAAGTCATTAAATATAAATAAGACATCTTTTGGCCAAAATGAACTCATTTCATATTGTATTGTAGAATAATAAAGAACCTGTATGACGTCTGTCTCACTCACATGCGGTCTCACTGCAGTGACCTACCAAACTCCACACATGACTTCAAAATGAACACTACACCTGTGTCTTACTCTCACTCCTCTGTCTTACTCTCACTCTTCTGTCTTACTCCCACACCTATGTCTTACTCTCACTCCTCTGTCTTACTCTCACTCCTCGGTCTTACTCTCACTCCTCAGTCTTACTCCCATCCCTCTGTCTGAGGCTTCATCCACAGTAATATGTTTTAGATTTAAAACAGTGTTTTAACACAAAAACTATCTCCATATAGATGAGTGTTTTAGCTCCATATCAGAAATAATGTCTGTCTATACTAACATGCCTGAAAATACAGATCACATGACCATTCACTTGGCATGTGCATGCCAGTATAAACAGCTGATGCTGTTTGTCTTCTTCTGGAAAACATTTCAGAGTGTAATGAATCAGAGAAGGATATGTCGTGACTGATGAGACCCAATCAGGAAGTGAACATGCAGTGTTGGGCAAGCTACATGGAAAGTGTAGTGAGCTAAGCTACCGGTACCAGTTACTCTGCAATAAATGAAGCTTCACTACACAGAAGCTACCACCCAGAAAAATGTAGTAAGCTAAGTTATACAAACATAGCAAAGTGTGTTCACTACATGAGAAGCTAATTATGCATGCCTCTGTTTGGCATGCTCCCGTTCTTCTTCCAAGGAGGCCATAGTGGCTGTGTGTATTCTCTAGAGAATAAATATTGATTCATGTGGCTGCTAGTACACGTAGCCTAATTGGTTGCAATGTGAAAGGAATTTTAGGTCGTTTCTCTAATAGACTACCTATCCAATAATTTTGTCTGGCCACCATACTTTGATTTTATAGATTGTGGGCTGACCCTAAAAAACCAAACCAAACCAAAACAAAACAAAACAAAACAAAACAAAACAAAACAAAACAAAACAAAACAAAACTACAAATGTGATATTTAAGTTATCTTTGTGTTTCAACTTTTCCTTTGTTCCTTCATCCCTCTTATATATTGGCTACTGTGTTCATTTACCCTAAGTTTGTATTTTGCATCCCCACCCCCACCATTGAACATTACTTTCAATCATTGCTGCAAATGCTACACTAGAAAAAAAATCA
Organism: Neoarius graeffei; assembly: GCF_027579695.1. Lineage (NCBI taxonomy): Eukaryota > Metazoa > Chordata > Actinopteri > Siluriformes > Ariidae > Neoarius > Neoarius graeffei. The sequence continues at coordinate 56,419,093 of NC_083595.1, read as the reverse complement.
TATGTTATCTAGCCTAACTTATTCACTTATCACCTGAATGTGTTCTCAAATTGTATTTGAGGTCTTGGACGTTGAAAGAAGCTTCTTCTTGGGGTTGCAAAGCAGGCACCTAAATAAGTAAGTTTTGTCTGTGGTCTCACACAAGCTCATATATTTTTTGATATGTGGCCAAGGTGACTGGGTACATGATTTCTCTCTTCCATCTGCTTCTGCCCAGGATAAAGCGGCTACAGATAATGAGATGAGATCTGCTTCTGCCATTGTTCCATTAATTAAGCTAGTGTCATTCTTATTCAGCCATGTGGAGCTTTGGTCTTCTTTTCTTCATTCAGTTTATTAGATGATTCTGCACGATTTGATACATTACTGCCATCTAGAGATGAGGATGTTTATGCTTACAACAATCTGATTGGGCTTCCACGTCGCATCAAAGTCAGGGCTTTTCCAAACTAGCTACTTCGCCCTCCCCCTACTCATTTCCACTCGCTTTGCCCATTGCCTTATAATGCATCAATCGAGTGGAAGTGAGTAGGAGGAGGGCAAAGTAGTTAGTTTTGGAAAGGGTCACAGAGTGCTTCCGCTGGTGACGCACACAGCTGTGTGCATGTTTCGCTTTCCCATACGATCCTGAGTGCTTGTGTTGCAGGGATATTTTTTAGACTGCAGGTGGCTGCTCCGCTGTGTTTAGCACAGAAATACCCAATAAAAAAAGTAACTTGCATGACCGTTACCATGCTACTTGATCAATAAAAGAGTTAAGCTACTGAAAAGCTACTTGATTCAGGAAACAGTGATGTTACTGCCAAGCTACTGAGAAATGTAGTTAAGTTACTAATGATGCTACTTGTAGCAACGCTACTGCCCAACACTGTGAACATGGGTGTCTGTGTCATCGTTTCCAGACATTTCGGTTTTCACCTGTGTACACTAATGCACTACCCCAGAGCTTTCAAGCTAAAATGAGGCCAGCAGTGTTTCCAAAATTCTCAGTTTTTGAGGCTTGAAACCTCCAGACTAGTGTGGACACCAGGTGTAAACTGAGCAAAAGTGATGTGTTTTAAAACTAAAATGTACTAGTGTGGATGTAGCCTTAATATCACACCTCAACAGAGGGAATTCACTTTAAAGCAAGGAGAGTAAAAGAAATCTTCAGGTTACAGACAGTACTATCTGACTACACAAGGGAGCTACATGACCTGTGTGTTTTGCCATAAAAACAGCTTTGTCCTGAATGTCACTAAGATCAAGGAGTTCATTGTGGACTTCAGGAAAAAGAGGTATTCACACTCATCATCATCATCATGATCATCATCAGCAGCAGCTCACTGGTGCACAGTCAGCAGTTTCACACTCCCTTTCTGGTCCCTAAACACCAGCAGCATTTCACGAAAGTGCAACACAATTCTCTCTGAGGAGGCTCCAGAACATAACTATGAAATCTATTCCTGTGTGTAACTTTCACCATGAAGACTATTGTGTTGTGTCTGGATGATTCCCAGTGTCACTGTGGTGCTGATCTATCTGACAACCTTCACACCTACATGTCCTGAATGCAGATGAGGGCTCAGTCCATCATGATGGGTGCCTTCCACCCAGTTCATGCCCTCTTCTTCTACAACCTTCTCTAATATAATATATGAATTCCTTTTGAATGTTACAGCATAGTATTTGAAAAATCACAGTGATTACCATCCATCTCAGAAACAGTTTCTTCAGTGCTGAACAACAACTCAGAATCAGAATTGGACTCCACTACATTTCAGTCATCAGGAGCTCAAGTTAAATGTGTCACTTCCTGTTGGGCTTCATGTTGAACACTTATCAGGGACACATGCACACTTTTAATTGTTTGGTTCACTTTCTTTGTCTCTTTATACAGTACAACATGTTATTTGTGTGTGTGTGTGTGTGTGTGTGTGTGTGTGTGAGGGCTGAGTGAAGGCCATGTGTGATTTGCTATTATTCTCAGTAAATTAATAGAGAACTGGTGCCGGTTGCCTCTGGCAAGTGTTGCCATGGTGTTTAATTCCTCCAGTATAAAATGAAATTACGTTAACCTGTGTGGAATAGATACAATGATAAGAGAAACATCTGATTAGAGAGTAAGGATTTAAGGCTAGTGATATCTTTATTTGTAAAAAACAAAACAAAAAAAAAATCAAACAGTAATGCACATAATAGAATATGAGATTCAAAGTAGTGAGAGAGCTTGGTGTGAGATTTAAATTTACAGAATGCTATTTAAATGTTAAACTCCCCCTGAACTCTACAGCATGGTGTTTACATTTCAAACTCTTCCTGACCTCCATTCTACAGTGTGGTGTTTAAACTCTTCATTGACATAAATGTGATGTCAGTGGACTTCATTGTGTGAAGGTTTATTATTGTGCTAAAGGTTGTACTATAAAACTGAGGGTTTAATTACTGCACCCATCCCAATACCAAACACATATGACATCACCATGGTGACCAACATTCTCCTTCATTTAGGTGGTTAAGGGTAAGAGAAGATGGAAACACTGTTGCTGAATAATTGATGCGAATTTTGAAACCACTTCACAGGTATTTCTTTACTCTGTGATGAATTTTTAAAGAATCCCAAACAGAAGATTTATTATTAACAAAATTCATTCCTGAGAGCTGAAGATGCTTACTTTTGTTTCTTATCAGAAACTCATTCAGGCACAAACTCAGAGTGCTTTATAGGAAAAAGGAAAAATAATAAGCTACATGTGATCAAAACTCACAGTCAGAGAATAAAAATGAGTCACACCTGCATAAAATGGTTTCTTAAAGCCCTGAAAAATGATTGGCAGATATCATGCTGTGGAGTGTGTGTTTGTGTGCACGCACGCATGCTGTGCTGTGGAGTGTGTGTTCTCTGCTGTGTCTTAGCTGAAAACACATGTGTTTAGTCAAACCTTTTGTTAATAGTGGAGGTAAAGGTGTAGATCTGGAGGGTCCTCAGACATAGTGTTTGGTAAAATGGGATGCATGGATGCTGTTAGTCCCCCACTCACTCACTCGTTTGGGTTTGTTGATGGTGTAGTGTCTGCTGCTTTATGTCCCGGGGCTCCCTCATGACTGTGTTATCTTCTGGCCCTCACCTTTTAGTTATGCTGTCATAGTTAGTCTTGCGAGAGTCCCTGCTTTCACTCAGCGCACAATATACACTGTTCTTAACCATTAGGTGACACTGAGCATACCTAACAACCTCTCTCTCTCTCTCTCTCTCTCTCTCAAGTTGCATGTCACTCCTGAGACCCCAGTGATGCTGAACCTCTCCTGCTCTTTGGACTCGCCCGATCCATCCTGATGCTCTACTTCTGGTTTGAGTCTCATCACATCGCTCCTGTGGAGGATGGCCCCATATGGACAGTCTAAAGAAACACTTAGAAGATGCTCTGGACACTTACAGTTTTGCTCCGATGGTTTAGGACTCCAATCCCCATGATAACTTTAGGACTGCAGTTGTGATGAACAGTTTTACACTCAAGTCTCCATCAATGAACAGGTGATAACTTCAATAAAACAGACTTCCTGTTAAACTATAATGAATTTCCTGGTTACACAGTTGTATTTTGTGACTCTATAGGACACAGTTATAGAAGTGAGTTATTTATAATCACGCTATCTGTTATCACCCAGATGGGGATGGGTTCCCTTTAGAGTCTGGTTCCTCTCAAGGTTTCTTCCTCATGTTGTCTGAGGGAGTTTTTCCTTGCCACCTTAACCTCATTAGGGATAAATTCTATGTTTAAAATTTATATTCAGAATTTATATATTTCTGTAAAGCTGCTTTGTGGCAATGTCTTGTTAAAAGCACAATAAAAATAAATTGAATTGAACAGGTCAGTCTTCTCTCTTGCAAAATCTGTTCTTATCAGCGATTTCTTGCATATTGGCAAAACGTCGTGCACTCACAGACTCCTAAACAAGTAATGAAACAACACATAGTTGTGTCTGATGCTAAATGCATATTGTGCATATTTTTAGCCAATTATATCCATCCATTATCTGTAGCTGCTAATCCTGTGCAGGGACACAGGCAAACTGGAGCCTATCCCAGCTGAGAGGGTGGGGTACACCCTGGACAAGTCACCAGGTCATTGCAGGGCTGACACATAAAGACACACAGCCATTCACAATCAATTTAGAGCCACCAATGATCCTAACCTGCATATCTTTGGACTGTGGGGAAAACCAGAGCACCCACAGGAAACCCACACAGACACAGGGAGAACATGCAAACTCCACACAAAAAGGCACCTGTCAGCCACCAGGTTAGAACCCAGGACCTTCTTGCTATGAGGCGACAGTGCTAACCACTACACCACTGTGCCGCCCTAGCCAATTATATGAATAGCTAATTAGTGCATAGCTTCAGTGCATGTCACCTTCTGAAATGTCAAATGAAAGGTTTTGCAAGTTTTTTTTGAGCTTTTGGCAGATAGATTGAGAAGCCGATATCAAACTTCTGCTCATCTCATCTCATTATCTCTAGCCGCTTTATCCTTCTACAGGGTCGCAGGCAAGCTGGAGCCTATCCCAGCTGACTACGGGCGAAAGGCGGGGTACACCCTGGACAAGTCGCCAGGTCATCACAGGGCTGACACATAGACACAGACAACCATTCACACTCACACCTACGGTCAATTTAGAGTCACCAGTTAACCTAACCTGCATGTCTTTGGACTGTGGGGGAAACCGGAGCACCCGGAGGAAACCCACGCGGACATGGGGAGAACATGCAAACTCCACACAGAAAGGCCCTCGCCGGCCCCGGGGCTCGAACCCAGGACCTTCTTGCTGTGAGGCGACAGCGCTAACCACTACACCACCGTGCCGCCCTCAAACTTCTGCTATTTGCTTTAATTTTTTAATTGTATTTTTTATTTTAGAGTCTTTACACTCCACTTGTGAAACAAAATGTGCTCATTAGTACAAAATAATACTTCTAAGACAATTCATGAACAAGTGCTTTCTTACTATTTTGAAAATAGATCTAGTTCACAGCACTGTATTTTGAACAAAACACAGTAAACAAAATTGGTCACCAAAATACTACAAGCCCTGATGCTGCTCACAGCTTGCTGATGCTTACAAGAGATGAGGTGAGTAGAATTGTTAACATGTATATATGCTATATTTACTGTCTGAACATATCAGAAAACAATTTTATTTATAAGCAATAACCACATGAACCGATAGGGTACCTACCGTATATATAGGTACAATTTTATTTATACACAATTACCACATGTACCCATAGGGTACCTATATATATATATATATATATATATATATATATATATATATATATATACATACAGGGCTGCTGACAGCTTTGGCTGGGCCCGGGACAAAATGCTCTGAATGGGCCCCCCCTAACAACCCCCCCCCACACACACACCTCTCTTATCCCAGTCTCTACTTACACGATTGGGGTGCTCTTGAAGGAGCAGCGATGGACGGGGGATTTCGGGCAGGGCTGGGGGCGAACATAGTATACTGTACGTGCGTACTGTCCAGTGTGAAAAGCAGAGAAGAACACACCGCTCGAGAAATGGCGGGATATGATTGCGGGCTAATGTGAATATTCTTAGCTTCAATCAGATATATGAAACACAATGTTATTAAGCCGTTGTGGTTATGAAATGATTCAATGCCCTGTGCGTTTGATATGGTGTTCAGTGTGACTTGCTCTCCCCTCGTTTGTAACATGAATTGCGTGCCGCACGTGCCTTGGTTGGGGTTACTTTACGGGGCTGGAAAAAGTTGGCTGTGTCTTACCTGGCTCAGCTGCCCCACTGCCTTTGCTAGTACCTGCTGCATCATCCGAATCTTTTTTAAAATATTTATGCAGTGAACCCCTGAGTCTCTTGGTTTCTTCCTCTCTTTTTCTCTTTTCTTTTCTGTGCTCCTGACTTGTGCATGTTGGCAAATGGCACGCACGCTGATTGTCGAAGGGCTATGATCGAACGATGTCGTTTTTTTCCCCCAAAAGGTGGAGTACGAGATTTTGGAATAACGGTTCCCGCAAGCCATATTTTGAAAAGAAACACGCCCACCCTCGCCATGCTCCCACTCCCCGCGTCTCCACCCCCCTCCCCCTTATAAAGCCTGAGAAAATCTGGCTTTATAATGGGTGTCTATTGCGTTACACACCAGTGGAGCTCGTTAAGTTAGAGTGTAGAGAGCTTGGAAAAATAGCTCAAACTTTCTCATTTAAACTGTGTTTCCAGCCCCAATTTTCACTCCACACACATAATTTTCTCAAAAGTAGTAGCCACACTTGTCCTGATTCACACAATGTGTCTACCTACATGATAGGATTTACAGTTTTTCAATGAGAAGCCTGTAAGTGAGGAGAGGACAGGCGCTCAGCCCCATTGACTGCCATTATAAACTTGGCAGAAAAGTCACTCGTTTTTAACTCGCTCTAGTGACCTCATTTTTTACACTACAGACAAAAAAATTACATCAGTGTGTTCAGGAGAGCCTTGTGGTGCTCACTGTGAAAGAAATTTGTGAATATCTCCTTCTGTTTTCGTGTAAATGTTTCGTGTTGTTTGGAGGGAGCGCAGAGAAAATCCTGCGACACTCTGCTCGCAGCGTGCGGGTTGGGGGAGGGGCTGCTCGCTCGCTCTCACACACACACAGAAGGGACGGGCTGAAAGAGTCAGACCAAACCATTTTTGCATTAGGGGTGGTAGGGGGTTCTTGACGCCTTTTTCAAAGACAATAAAGGCAAAAGATCTAGAAATCATTTATTGAATGCAAATATAGCACATTTCTCCCCCAAATCAACACATTTTGAAATGAAATAAGATAATCGCAACTTCATGAGAGCCCAGTTCTGGGCCCCCCCCCCATTCCTGGGCCCGGGACAACATACCCGTTTGTCCCCCCCTGTCGGCGGGCCTGTATATATATCTCATCTCATCTCATTATCTCTAGCCGCTTTATCCTTCTACAGGGTTGCAGGCAAGCTGGAGCCTATCCCAGCTGACTACGGGCGAAAGGCGGGGTACACCCTGGACAAGTCACCAGGTCATCACAGGGCTGACACATAGACACAGACAACCATTCACACTCACATTCACACCTACGCTCAATTTAGAGTCACCAGTTAACCTAACCTGCATGTCTTTGGACTTTGGGGGAAACCGGAGCACCCGGAGGAAACCCACGCGGACACGGGGAGAACATGCAAACTCCACACAGAAAGGCCCTCGCCGGCCACGTGGCTCAAACCCGGACCTTCTTGCTGTGAGGCGACAGCGCTAACCACTACACCACCGTGCCGCCCTGTATATATATATATATATATATATATATATATATATATATATATATATATATATATATATAGGCACAATTTTATTTATAAGCAATAACCACATGTACCCTATGGGGGTACCCTATCGGTTCATGTGGTTATTGCTTATAAATAAAATTGTTTTCTGATATGTCCAGACAGTAAATATAGCATATATACATGTTATCAATTATACTCGCCTCATCTCTTGTAAGCATCACCAAGCTGTGAGCAGCATTAGGGCTTGTAGTATTTTGGTGACCAATTTTGTTTACTGTGTTTTGTTCAAAATACAGTGCTGTGAACTAGATCTATTTTCAAAATAGTAGGAAAGCACTTGTTCATTAATTGTATTAGAAGCATTATTTAGTACTAATGAGCACATTTTGTTTCACAAGTGGAGTGTGACTCTAAAATAAAAAACAAAATTAAAAAATTAAAGCTAATTGTCTTTCACACTGTAAGATAAATTATATATATATATATATATATATATATATATATATATATATATCTTGTCTTCTTCCGCTTATCCGGGACCGGGTCGCGGAGGCAGCAGTCTAAGCATGGAAGCCCAAACTTCCCTTTCCCCAGACACCTCGGCCAGCTCCTCGGGAAGAACACCGAGGCGTTCCCAGGCCAGCCGAGAGACATAGTCCCTCCAGAGTGTCCTGGGTCTTCCCCGGGGCCTCCTCCCGGGGGGACATGCCTGGAACACCTCCCCAGGGAGGCGTCCAGGAGGCATCCGAAAAAGATGCCCGAGCCACCTCAGCTGGTTCCTCTCGATGTGGAGGAGCAGCGGCTCTACTCCGAGCTCCTCCCGAGTGACTGTGCTTCTCACCCTATCTCTAAGGGAGCGCCCAGACACCCTGCGAAGGAAACTCATTTCAGCCGCTTGTATCCGCGATCTTGTTCTTTCTGTCATTACCCAAAGCTCATGACCATAGGTGAGAGTCGGAACGTAGATCGACCGGTAAATTGAGAGCTTCGCCTTTTGGCTCAGCTCCTTCTTCACCACGACGGACCGGTAAAGCAACCGCATCACTGCGGAGGCTGCACCGATCCGCCTGTCGATCTCACGCTCCATCCTTCCCTCACTCGTGAACAAGATCCCGAGATACTTAAACTCCTCCACTTGAGGCAGGACTTCTCCACCAACCTGGAGAGGGCAAGCCACCCATTTCCGGTCGAGAACCATGGCCTTGGACTTGGAGGTGCTGATTCTCATCCCAGCCGCTTCACACTCGACTGCAAACCGCCCCAGTGCATGCTGAAGGTCCTGGTTTGAAGAAGCCAAGAGGACAACATCATCCGCAAAAAGCAGAGATGAAATCCTGTGGTTCCCAAACAGGATTCCTTCCGGCCCCTGGCTGCGCCTAGAAATTCTGTCCATAAAAATTATGAACAGAACCGGTGACAAAGGGCAGCCCTGCCGGAGTCCAACATGCACTGGGAACAGGTCTGACTTACTGCCGGCAATGCGAACCAGACTCCTGCTCCGTTCGTACAGGGACCGGACAGCCCTTAGCAAAGAGCCCCGAACCCCATACTCCCAAAGCACCCCCCACAGAATACCACGGGGGACACGGTCGAATGCCTTCTCCAGATCCACAAAGCACATGTGGACTGGTTGGGCAAACTCCCATGAACCCTCGAGCACCCTATGAAGGGTATAGAGCTGGTCCAGTGTTCTGCGACCAGGACGAAAACCGCATTGTTCCTCCTGGATCCGAGGTTTGACTATTGGTCGAATTCTCCTCTCCAGTACCCTGGAGTAAACTTTCCCTGGGAGGCTGAGAAGTGTGATTCCCCTATAATTGGAGCACACTCTCTGGTCCCCTTTCTTAAAAAGAGGGACCACCACCCCAGTCTGCCACTCCAGAGGCACTGTCCCCGACCGCCACGCGATGTTGCAGAGGCGTGTCAACCAAGACAGCCCCACAACATCCAGAGACTTGAGATACTCAGGGCGGATCTCATCCACCCCCGGTGCCTTGCCACCGAGGAGCTTGCAAACCACCTCAGTGACTTCGGCTTGGGTAATGGACGAGTCCACCTCTGAGTCATCAGCCTCAGTCTCCTCAGTGGAAGACATGACGGTGGGATTGAGGAGATCCTCAAAGTATTCCTTCCACCGCCCGACAATGTCCCCAGTCGAGGTCGACAGCTCCCCACCCGCACTATAAACAGTGTTGGCAGAGTACTGCTTCCCCCTCCTGAGGCGCCGGACGGTTTGCCAGAATTTCTTCGAGGCTGACCGATAGTCCTTCTCCATGGCCTCCCCGAACTCCTCCCAGTTCCGAGTTTTTGCCTCCGCAACTGCCCGAGCTGCAGCACGCCTGGCCTGCCGATACCTGTCGGCTGCCTCAGGAGTCCCGGAGGTCAACATGGCCCAATAGGACTCCTTCTTCAGCTTGACGGCATCCCTTACTTCCGGTGTCCACCACCGGGTTCGGGGATTGCCGCCACGACAGGCACCGGAGACCTTGCGGCCACAGCTCCGAACAGCTGCGTCCACAATGGAGGTAGAGAACATGGTCCACTCAGACTCGATGTCCCCCGCCTCCCTCGGAAGCTGGGAAAAGCTCTCCCGGAGGTGGGAGTTAAAGACCTCCCCAACAAAGTGCTCGGCCAGACGTTCCCAGCAGACCCTCACCATACATTTAGGCCTGCCAGGTCTGTCCAGCTTCCTCCTCCGCCAGCGGATCCAACTCACCACCAGGTGGTGATCAGTTGACAGCTCAGCCCCTCTCTTCACCCGAGTGTCCAAGACATAGGGCCGGAGATCAGATGAAATGACTACAAAGTCGATCATCGACCTCCGACCTAAGGTGTCCTGGTGCCACGTGCACTTATGGACACCCCTATGCTCGGACATGGTGTTCGTTATGGACAAACCGTGACTAGCACAGAAGTCCAATAACAAAACACCACTCGGGTTCAGATCGGGGAGGCCGTTCCTCCCAACCACGCCCCTCCAGGTGACACTGTCGTCGCCCACGTGAGCATTGAAGTCCCCCAGTAGCACAATGGAGTCCCCAGTCTGAGCACCCCTCAGTACCTCTCCCAGGGACTCCAAGAAGGCCGGATACTCTATACTGCTATTTGGCCCGGAGGCACAAACAACAGCAAGAGCCCTCTCCCCAATCCGAAGGCGCAGAGAGGCGACCCTCTCGTTCACTGGGGTAAACTCCAACACATGGCGGCTGAGCTGGGGAGCTATAAGCAAGCCCACACCAGCCCGCCGCCGCTCACCACGGGCGACTCCAGAGAAGTGGAAAGTCCAGCCCCTCTCGAGGAGCTGGGTTCCAGAGCCCAAGCTATGCGTGGAGGTGAGCCCGACTATCTCTAGCCGGTACCTCTCAACCTCCCGCACAAGCTCAGACTCCTTCCCCCCCAGTGAAGTGACATTCCATGTCCCAACAGCCAGCCGCTGTGTCCGGGGATCAGGTCGTCGAGGCCCCTGCCTTCGACTGCCACCCAATCCACATTGCACCAAACCCCTACTGCTACCTCTGTGGGTGGTGAACCCACAGGAGGTCGGGCCCACGTCACCTCTTCGGGCTGAGCCCGGCCGGGCCCCATGGGCAAAGGCCCGGCCACCAAGCGCTCGCATACGAGCCCCAACCCCGAGCCTGGCTCCAGGGTGGGGCCCCGGCTGCGTCCTACCGGGCGACTTCACGGTCCTGGATTTTTTCTCCATAGGGGGTTTTTGGTGAACTGCTCTTGGTCTGGCCTGTCACCTAGGACCTGTCTGCCTTTGGAAACCCTACCAGGGGCATAATGCCCCCGACAACATTGCTCCTAGGATCATTCAAGCACACAAACCCCTCCACCACAATAAGGTGGCAGTTCTAGGAGGGGATATATATATATATATATATTAAAATTTATCTTACAAGTTTTTCTCATTTTTTCATTGGGCTGAAGACACTGCCAGCACTCCAGAGAGATTAAGTAATGCATTAAGGACAAGCCAACGAAGTGAGGCTTCAAGTTGTTTGAAGTCACATCTGTAGATATTCAGTGTGTACCAGGGGAGAAGATACTGTGTAGAAGAAGAAGAAGAAAAAACAACAACAAGACCAATTTTCAAATGCAGGTCTTGTGACCTGCCACTTTGTATCATTCCAGATTTGAACTAAAATCCAGTATAGCGACGTACTGAAACTGGAGACCAGCAGCTGTCTGGTAGACTTTTTTTACTCTTTTTACAAGTTAATTACTGTTGCAGTTCATGTTCAGACTTTTTAGTGTTTATACAGGTATTTCGTGTCTCCATTTCTTTTGCCTCCTAAAATCTGACCCCTTGTCCCCATCACAGGAGGTGGTAACAGCATACTGTGTGTGTTGCACAGAGTGAATAGTGTGAAAGATATTACTAAAGGAAAACACAATTTTTTTTAAATAATTGGATCACTAACCTGCAACCACTATCGATCCAAACCCTTGAATTTGTTTTTTTGGGTCAAGATTCGACTGCTATCCCTTGAGATAAACCTTCTGAGCATATGTTTGGACAGAATGTTGAACCCCCAGGTATGTATTCTTCGTAAAAGATAGCAGTGCACAGGTGATATGAAAGCTTCCAATTAACTGTTGAGTCAAAGTAACAAAGTCTTGTTGAATTATGGTGTAGGTATGAAAACTGTGCATTTGGAGAGGTGTTTGGCCACTTGGTGAGGACACCTAATGGCACCTTTCAGACACTGTCTTATAGAATTTGAATGGCTTGAGATCGCTATAACAATTTTTTTTGCCAATGTTGAAAATAAGATTGTGAGCTAAATAATGTTAAGACTGGTTTACTATATCTCCCCACACACATTTCTGTGCATTCACAGGTCATAATTATTTTTAAAAAATTATGCAATAAAATATTTTTAAACTATAATCTATAATAAGAATAGAATAATAGAATTAGTTAAAAAAACAGGTGGAAATGACCCAATCTTGCCCTCTGAGCAAAGGGATTATTTATTAATGGGATCAATTGTTTGTGTTTTAAACATCTGCAGTGTCATTAAGAGCATAAATAATAACTGCAGAAGAAATATCAAAGCAACGTGCTGTGTGAGGTTCGTCCAGAGAGAAGGATGCATTCCTTTGTAGTGGAACTAGCTTCTGTCTTCACTCTGGCTGAATCTTTATTTCTTCTACAATAGACCATCCTTTTCCTCAAACATTATGTTGGTGAACACCTCATTTTCTCAAATTGGCTGCTTTTTAAAGACTTCACAGGATATGCTCTGCATACTCTCAGGGGATGAAAGTGGGTGGCACAGTGGTGTAGTGGTTATCACTGTCACCTCACAGTAAGAAGGTTCTGGGTTTGAGCCCAGTGGCTGAAGGGGGGGCCTTTCTGTGTGGAGTTTGCATGTTCTCCCCATATCTGCGTGGGTTTCCTCTGGGTCCTCCAGTTTCCCCCACAGTCCAAAGACATGCAGTAGGTTAACATGGGATGGCCTTGGGCTGAAGTGCCCTTGAGCAAGGTAACCAACCCCCAACTGCTCCCTGGGCACCGTAGTGTGGCTGCCCACTGCTCTGGGGGGTGTGCATGTGTTCACTGCTTCAGATGGGTAAATGCAGAGGATGAATTTCATTGTGCTTGAGTGTGTATGTGACAAATAAAGGCTTCTTCTTCTTTTTGCAAATGGAATAAAGGACAGAAATTGTGTGGCATGAATTGATGTCTTTCCACTGTTAAAAGTGTGATACAAATAAAACTGATTGGAATTGAATTGAAAAAAGAAGCTCATTCCACCACTAAGATCCAGATGCTAAAACAATGAGCTCTGATGCGAAAAGCATGTTTACAACACAGAGAAGAACACACCATCATCCCTGAGGATGAGAACATGAGCATGTAAGTGTGTAGTCCTGAAGCAAGGTGTGTGGACAATGTGGTGCAGGTCATTGGTGCCTGGAATGCAAAGACACAAAGTTTGGATGTGATTCTTGCTTAAACAGAAAGCCAGTGGAATTCCTCAGTAGGGGGTCACATGAAATAACTTCAGGAGGTGCTGAAGCAGGTGAGTAGCAGTATCCTGGATTATCTGTAGAGGAAATGTAGAGTTCAAGAGGAGTTTAAACACCACACTGTAGAGTTCAGGAGGAGTTTAAACATCACACTGTAGAGTTCAGGAGGAGTTTAAAGGAGATACGCAGAACCTTTATTTTTAAATAAATTTCTGAGTGGATAGTATCTCCATCCTTGACTCTTGTATGCTGCATAAATGGGAATTAAAAAAAATATATTTTTTGAGAGTTAAAATCGACAGCAAAGTTGTCATTCGAAGAAATACCATTACCCACTTGCTCAACTAAGACTGATTTGACTTCATTGATTGTGGGTTGACTCTCATTAAAACAGGATAGGTGTTATAACTTATGCAACATGCATGTACATGCATGCATTTTCACTGATAAAACATAAAAGGCTCATTAAATAATCAGATGAACTGAGACAATCACATTCTGAAGCAAATTAAATAATCTTATACCGCTAACTTAAACACACAATACAAGTTACATGGATTAATCTAAATGCAGGTAAACAACGTGTTGTTTTTGTTGTTATGTAACCAAATGAGAGTTGCTTCTTACCCATCTGTGTTCTCGCTTCTTGAAGGCTGATCTTGTGGCCGATTGTTTTGAAACAATCTAACTTTCAGTTGTTCATTCAGTTCTCCATTCATTCGCTTCTTCCATGTAAAGGCGAGATATTGCTGCTGAGTCAAGCATATCCAGTGGAGAAATCAGATGGCTGGTTCACTCATTCTCCATTTTCTCCATACTGAGTACTCCGCCATTACTGCTCAGTTCAGACAATTACTAAAACCCAGGACGGGACGGGATGTCACTGGTTTCAGCAACAACCATGGGGAGATCACTGCCTGAGTGATAATATGTCATGTCCAGTTCCATCCCGGGTTTTAGCAACAACCCTTGGCTCACACTCTAGGAGGACTGGTGCAACTGAACTTACTTTCCTTTAAAAAAATAAATAAATAAATAAATACTTTACTTTTCGGGCGGCACGGTGGTGTAGTGGTTAGCGCTGTCGCCTCACAGCAAGAAGGTCCTGGGTTCAAGCCCCGGGGCCGGCGAGGGCCTTTCTGTGTGGAGTTTGCATGTTCTCCCCGTGTCCGCGTGGGTTTCCTCCGGGTGCTCCGGTTTCCCCCACAGTCCAAAGACATGCAGGTTAGGTTAACTGGTGACTCTAAATTGACCGTAGGTGTGAATGGTTGTCTGTGTCTATGTGTCAGCCCTGTGATGACCTGGCAACTTGTCCAGGGTGTACCCCGCCTTTCGCCTGTAGTCAGCTGGGGTAGGCTCCAGCTTGCCTGCGACCCTGTAGAAGGATAAAGCGGCTAGAGATAATGTGATGTGGTGTGACTTTCTTTTTCTTGTAGTTTTCTTTTCCTTTAATTGTTGGTACTGCACCCTCTTTCAATATGGGCTTGCAGTCAACACTCCTCAACAGATCAGAGGTCTTGTACGAGTCTTCAGTAAAACATGCAGAGCAGAGGAGAGACCACTTCACAGGTGCCCAATGTGCCCGTGAACGTCTCACAAAACGCGTCCAAATCTTTGCAGTTTGAACATACTTGGGCCATGAATGCAACATAAATCCACCTTATGTCATGCTGCTGCACCCGCCAGCAACACATCTACGTGGCATGGTGATAAATTAGCTCAAAATGAACAATCGGAGTTGCAGTCAGCTCTGTGTTTTAGTATAGCGGAAATGGCGACGAGACCGATAGACTCCCTACTGTGATGTCACGGACGTCAAGGTCATTCACTCAGACCGCTACCTATATAAATCACTTTAATCATAAAAATTATTATATTAGATTTATTGTTAATGCTTAAAACTATTCCTGTGCCTTTCTTGAGGTCTCAAGGCATTTATAAACAAAAACTAAGGCCATGGTTCTGTGTACCTGTATATGCTTTAACCACCACACTGTAGAGTTCAAGAGGAGTTTAAACACCACACTGTACAATTCAGAGGAGTTTAAACACCACACTGTAGATTTCTGGAGGAGTTTAAACACCACACTGTAGAGTTCAGGAGGAGTTTAAGCACCACACTGTAGATTTCTGGAGGAGTTTAAACACCACACTGTAGAGTCAGGAGGAGTTTAAACACCACACTGTAGAGTCAGGAGGAGTTTAAGCACCACACTGTAGATTTCTGGAGGAGTTTAAACACCACACTGTAGAGTCAGGAGTAGTTTAAACACCACACTGTAGAGTCAGGAGGAGTTTAAACACCACACTGTAGAGTCAGGAGGAGTTTAAACACCACACTGTAGAATTCAGGAGGAGTTTAAACACCACACTGTAGATTTCTGGAGGAGTTTAAACACCACACTGTAGACTCAGGAGGAGTTTAACTCTTTACCCCTTAATGATGACATATGACAACCCCCTGTATATCCCATAATGACGACATACGACGCCGGCATGTATGCACCATAATGACGGCATTTGATGACTCTGAATTTGCCTCTACATATGTATTTTACCCTTTACAGGTATCCCAGATGAATATTTATGATAAAATGTATGAGTTTTGAAAAGATAATTGAACATTATTTAAGCATCTTTGTAAAGTTGCATTAATCATTTATTGTACACTGTGGCAGCAGGGGCGTGGTCAAGCATCGGTCTGTGACCGGAGGGCAGAGTCAGGGAAGGTAAGTGGCAGAATCACTGCACCTGATGTCAGTTAACATGTGTTAGTGTGTCTCCCCCAGTGACCACGCCCTATATAAGGAGAGAGAGAGCAGAGGAAGAGAGCTCTCTCCCCAACCAGACAACCTGTGTGTGTGGCTGGGAGAGTTTAAAAAGTCATTGAAAAGTGCCAATAAAGAGGTTTTTTTTTAATTCAGTTCTGGCCTTCCATCCTTCTGTGCTCCACCCACCCGTCCGAACTTCCACAGTGGTGCCAAAACCCGGGATTCGGAGCACAGAGAAGAACAGCTCCATGGAGTCTTCCTCCTTTGCGGACCTGGTTCATGCCCTCACCACGGCCCAGCAGAGCCAGCACCAGGTGCTGGTCACCCTCCGGAAGGAGCAGGAGCAAAGGTTCGAGGCCCTGGTGCTGGCACAGCAGGAAGATTGTCAGGTGTTCCGGCACCTCCTTGCGTCAGCGGGGTCCACCACCTCCACCACTGCGGGCCCTCCCCACCTCACCCTAATGAAGATGGGCCCACACGATGACCCCGAGGCCTTCCTTGTGCTCTTTGAACAAGCAGCAGAGGCCTTGGGCTGGCTGGTGGAACAGAGCGCGGCGCACCTCCCCCCCGCTAATGGGCGAGGCGCAGCTGGCTGCACTACGGCTCCCTGCCAACAGCCGGCTGGTCTATGCAGACCTCTGCTGGGCCATCCTCCAGTGTATGGGGCGCACCCCAGAACAACATCGACAGCACTTCCGTGCTCTGCACCTGGAGGAGGTTGGCCGGCCATTCGCATTTGGCCAGCAACTCCGGGACGCCTGCTGGTGGTGGCTGAGGGCTGACAACTGTGACACTGAGGGAATCATTGATCTGGTGGTATTGGAACAGTTCATCGCCTGACTACCCGAAGGGACCGCAGAGTGGGTCCAGTGCCATCGCCCGGCGTCGCTGGATCAGGCCATCAAGCTGGTGGAGGACCATTTGGCGACTATTCCGACAGCAGGACAGCAGACCTCCTCTTCTCCCCTCTCCCCTCTCTCTCTCTCCCCTTCCCCTTCTGTGTCTCGTCCTAGCCCCGTTCCCCCACTGTGGAGGCGGGGGCCAGCTCCACTCCAGCTGGCCCGCTGCACCTGCGGTGTCCTACCATTTCCCACTTCCATGTCTGTCTCTCCCCCTCTCAGGTGAGTGAGCCCCAGAGTGCTGGTGCAGAGAGAGAGCCCGGGCTGGTTTGCTGGCGGTGTGGGAAGCCGGATCACCTCCAGCAGCAGTGCTCAGCAATGGAGGTGGGCGTGGTGGTCCGGATCCCTGACATGCCAGGAACCGCCCTCGATTGGGCCAGAGCATATTGCATACCAGTGAGTGTCCAAGGGGATACGTATCAGGCTTTGGTGGACTCTGGCTGTAATCAGACCTCAATCCACCAAATCCTGGTGCAAGACAAGGCACTGGGGGAAGCACAATTGGTGAAGGTGTTGTGTGTGCACGGGGATGTTCACAACTACCCTTTAGTGTTGGTCCAGATTCTATTTCGAAGGGAAAAATTTAGTGAAAAGGCGGTGGTTAATCCTCGCCTTACCCACTCAATAATTTTGGGGACTGATTGGCCGGGATTTCAGGAATTAATGACTCATTTAGTGAAGAGTGGGTCCTGCCGTAGTTCAGCAGGGGGAGGGCCCAGTGTGGCATTAGCGGGAGCAGCTGTCACAGAGCCGTCTATGTCATCACTGAATCAGAGCGAGGAGCCGCTGGCTCCTCCTCCCTCTCTTGGGGAATCCCTCATGGATTTCCCGTTAGAGCAGTCACGAGACAAGACTCTGCGGCATGTGTTTGACCAAGTGAGAGTAATCGATGGTCAAACGCTCCAGCCAAACGCCACCCCATCCTTCCCCTATTTCTCCATTATGAGAGATAGATTATACCGAGTGACGCAGCACACTCAGACTAAGGAGCCGACTACACAACTTTTGATTCCAAAGAGCCGCCGGGAATTGGTATTCCAGGTGGCTCACTTGAATCCCATGGGTGGACACTTGGGGCAGGATAAGATGAGATTCTAGATGTACTGCGGGAAAACTGGGAGGAGGGACTTTCCCCGAGCAAAAATGAAATTCAATACGTTATTGACCTGCACGCAAAACTTCACACACTCACACACCTAAATCAGGAGAATTTGCGGCAGGCCCAAGAACAGCAAACCCGCCTGTACGACAGGGGTAGGTGCCTTAGGGAGTTCACACCAGGAGATAAAGTACTTGTACTGTTGCCCACATCGAGCTCCAAATTAGTCTCCAAGTGGCAAGGACCCTTTGAGGTCACATGGCAAGTCGGGACATTGACTAAGAGGTGAGGCAAATGGACAGGGGTGGGGCGCTACAGATTTACCACCTCAATCTGCTCAAACTCTGGAATGAGGAGGTCCCTGTGGCGTTGGTGTCAGTGGTTCCAGAGAAGGTGGAGCTGGGGCAGGAGGTTCAAAAAGGAACATTGATATCGCTTACCTCTCCAGTCCTCTGTGGAGACCACCTCTCCCCGACCCAACTCACGGAGGTTGCCCAGTTGCAGACCGAATTTTTGGACGTGTTCTCACCCCTGCCTGGCTGCACCTGCCTCATAGAACACCACATTGAGACGCCCCTGGGGGTGGTAGTGTGCTGCCACCCTTACAGGCTACCCGAACACAAGAAAACAGTGGTTCGGGAAGAACTCGAGGCCATGCTGGGACGCCCTTTCACCCTCTGTTCGGACCACGTGCCCATCCAGTGGCTCCACCGCATGAAGGATGCTTGAAATGGGCATCATTGAGGAGTCCCACAGTGACTGGAGCAGCCCGATGGTCTTGGTTCCCAAGGCTGACGGGTCGGTCCGGTTCTGTGTGGACTATAGAAAAGTCAACGTGGTGTCTAAATTCGATGTGTACCCAATGCCAGTGGACGGAGCAATGCCAGCGGGCTTTCTCTGAGGTGAAGGCTGCACTGTGTGGGGGACCACTGTTACACTCCCCTGACTTTTCTCTCCCCTTTATGTTGCAGATGGACACGTTGGACAGAGGGCTGGGGGCTGTTCTGTCCCAGGAGGTGGAGGGGGAGGATCGACCCGTGCTGTATATCAGCAGAAAGCTGTCGGTGCGTGAGGGGCGCTACAGCACAAAAGAGAAAGAGTGCTTGGCCATCAAGTGGGTGGTCCTCGCCCTCCGCTACTACCTGCTGGGACGCCCTTTCACCCTCTGTTCGGACCACATGCCCCTCCAGTGGCTCCACCGCATGAAGGATGCCAACGCCCGGATCACCCATTGGTATCTAGCACTCCAGCCCTTTAACTTCAAGGTGATCCACAGGCTGGGGGCACAGATGGTCATGGAGGACTTCCTCTCCCGTCAAGGGGGGGAGTCGGCTGCAGGCCGGACGGCTGCCTGGCCTGAGTCGGGCAGTGGGGGTATTTGGCAGCGGGGGCGTGGCCAAGAGTTGGTCTGTGACCGGAGGGCGGAGTCAGGGAAGGTAAGTGGCAGAATCACTGCACCTGATGTCAGTTAACGTGTGTTTGTGTGTCTCCCTCAGTGACCGCGCCCTATATAAGGAGAGAGAGAGCAGAGGAAGAGAGCTCTCTCCCCAACCAGATGACCTGTGTGTGTGGCTGGGAGACTTTAAAAAGTCACTGAAAAGTGCTAATAAAGAGGTGTTTTTTGAACTCAGTTCTGGCCTGCCATCCTTCTGTGCTCCACCCACCCGTCCGAACTTCCACATACACCATTTGACATGAATGCTTCATGTAAAATGTGAAGACTGGTTTTCACACAGGTATTACTCACCTTTCAGACACTACATGTGAGTTGGTGAACGTTGAAACATAACTTTGAGTGATTTTTGTATTCTGTGTCATGCCCTCTTTTCAAACATGTATATGTCATGATTGTTTCAACATAATGAAGGAGAAAACTGATATGAACAAAACCTTGTCTTTAGATTTTTTTTCTTGTAAATATGTTCTAAGGGTGAACAGTATATACATATACAAGGGTGGCTGTAGCAACTGCTTTAAGGGGTAAAGAGGTAAACACCACACTGTAGATGTAGTGGAAGTTCATTATGTCTCACTATTAAAGCTATTTTAAGTTCGTTTCTTAAGACAAGGATTTTTTAAGATGTTACCTTGTTGACAGTTTCGGCGAGAATCTTCCGCCTTCTTCAAAACAGTCACCAGATGTCGAGTGGTGATGTGCCTTATCAGCTGATGTTACGCTATGGAGGCGTGAACATCCCGCCCAATTTGACAGGTAGTTCACGCCTCCTGCTCTCAGGT
Source organism: Neoarius graeffei (assembly GCF_027579695.1). Taxonomy (NCBI): domain Eukaryota; kingdom Metazoa; phylum Chordata; class Actinopteri; order Siluriformes; family Ariidae; genus Neoarius; species Neoarius graeffei. Next base: position 56,398,786 of record NC_083595.1, on the reverse strand, counting down.
CGCTCCCCAGGACTGCGCTCCAGGTGTGCGACAGTGCGTACGCTCCCTCATCCCGGTTCATTGTCCTCTGCGCCCGCTTGCGTATCTCCACTGCCTCTAAAATCCAACGCTGGTATCTATTTTCTTCAGCGCGAATGACTCTGGCCTCTTCCCAATTCATTATATGATTATGTCATTTGCAGTGGTCTGAAATGGCTGATTTTAAGTTTTCTTGGTTTGCTTTTTCTTTTTTGGGTCTTGTGAGTCTTTTTGTTGTTTCTTTTTCACATTCTATTTGGTGTTCTTTCCTACGAGTATGGAAGCATCTGCCCGTTTCACCAATATAGACTTTATTACATGAACGGATTGCCGAGATAGAGATAATGAGATGAGATGAGAAGTGTCCAAAAATTGTTGACACAGGTCATTTAGTCCTGTTAGTACTAAATGACACACAAATATTCTCCCTTTCATGGAATCCTTTTGGCTTGCATGGGGAGCTTTAAAAAAAAAAAAGGTTTTTTTTAACTTATCTGAACTCCATTGTATCTCATCACTTCTAAAAAAAATAAAACTCTCCACGTTAAATGTTATGTAGATGCTCCATACCCTACACAAGAGTGTACATAACAAAATGGACAAGATTTGAACATGCATGTTGTGGTAGCGGGGGCATGGCCAAGAAGCAGTCTGTGAATGGAGGCTGGAGTCAGGGAAAGTAAGTGGCTAAGTCATTCCACCTGCTGTCAATTAATGTGTGTGTGTGTGTGTGTGTGTGTGTGTGTGTGTGTTACAGGGATGGAGCGTAAAAGGAGAGAGAGAGCAGAGAAAAGGCCCTCTCTCCCCGACCACAATGCATGTGTGAGTGAGTGAGTGAGTGAGTGAGTGAAAGAGTGAAAGAGTGAAAGAAAGAAAGAAAGAAAGAAAGAAAGAAAGGAAGGAAGGAAGGAAGGAAGGAAGGAAGGAAGGAAGGAAGGAAGGAAGCTGAAAAGCTCAATAAAGGGTTTATGTGTAAACATCAACTCTTGCCTGCTGTGCTTCTGTGCTCCACCCACATCAGGAACTGTTAGAGTGATGCTGAAACCCGGGAGCACAGAAGGGAACCACCCCATGGAGTCCTCCCCATTCGAAGGGCTCATCCTTGCCCTCGCTACCACCCAGCAGAACCAGCATCAAGCGCTGATCACCATCCGAAAGGAACAGGAGCAACGCTTCAAAGCGCAGCGCAGCAGCTCCCTGCTGACATTCAACTAGTATATGCTGACCTGAGGAAAGCTATCGTGCAGTGGCTTGGCTGCTCCCTGGAACAACATCGCCAGCGCTTTCGGACGCTGGCATTGGAGGAGGTCGGCCTGCCATTTACATTTGGTCAGCAACTCCAGGATGCCTGCTGGCGGTGGCTGAGGGTGGAAGACCGCGACACTGATGAGATCATCAATCTGGTGGCACTGGAACAGTTTATCTCTCGGCTTCTGGAAGGAATGGTGGAATGGGTCCAGTGCCATCACCCGGTGTCACTGGAATGAGCCATCGAGCTGGCGGAGGACCATCTGGAGGGGGCTCTGATGGCAGGCAGACGAGGCATCTCCCCTTGCTTCTCTTCTCTCTCTCTCTTTTCCCCCTTGTCTCTCATCCCCCTCCTCACCCCGTTCCCCTGACACGGAGGCGGTGGCTAGCTCCTCCCCAGCCGACCCGTCACACCCATGGTGTCCTCCCATTGCCCTCTTCTGTGTCTGTGTTGTCTCCCCCTCAGGTGAGTGACACCCATAACACCAGTGCAGAGGGAAAGCCTGGGCCAGTGTGCTGGCGTGGCGGGGAATTGGAGCATCTTCAGAGTCGGAGCTCCACAAGGGGGGTGGGAACTGTAATTCAAATCCCCAACGTGCCAGAAACCGCCCCCGATTGGGCCTGAATGTATCACATACCAGTAAGTATTCAGGGGGATACATATCACACTTTGGTGGATTCCGGTTGTAATCAGACCTCAATTCATCAATGCCTGGTGCAAGGTGAGGCATTGGAGAGAGCACAAGAGGTGAAAGTGTTGTGTGTGCATGGGGATGTTCACAATTATCCCTTAGTGTCTGTCCATATTCTATTCCGGGGCCAAATGCATTAAGGCAGCGGTTAGTCCTCGTCTCACCCACTCATTGATTTTAGGTACTGATTGGCCAGGGTTTAAAAAACTGATGGAATGTTTAACACATAGTAGGTCCTGCACTAGTAGGTCACAAGAAGATCCCAGTGTGGCATTGGCTGGAGAAGCTGTCACAGAGCTGTCTACGTCAACACTGCATCAGAGGGAGGAGCAGCCCACTCCTACTCCCTCTCTCAGGGATTCCCTTGGGGATTTCCCATTAAAGCAGTCACGAGACGAGACTCTGCAGCATGTGTTTAACCAAGTGAGAGTAATCGATGGTCAAACTCTTCAGCCAAGCGTGGCACCGACCTTCCCTTACTTTGCTATTATTAAAGATAGATTGTACTGAGTGATGCAGGACACTCAAACTAATGAATGAATAACCCAGTTGTTAATCCCAAAGAGCCGTAGGGAACTCGTATTCCATGCGGCTGACTTTAATCCCATGGCTGGACACTTGGGGCAAGATAAAACACTAGCCCGAATAATGGTCCGGTTCTATTGGCCAGGGATTCGCGGAGATGTCCATCGGTGATGTGCGGCATGCCGTGAATGCCAATTAGTAAATCACGTGACCACTCCAAAAGCGCCGTTGCCCCCTCTTCGTCTAATCAAGACCCTGTTTGAACGAATTGGGATGGATCTCGTCGGGCCATTAGATTGGTCAGCACGGGGATATCACTTTATTTTAGTTCTGGTGGACTATGCAACATGATATCCGGAAGCAGTGCCTCTCTGCAATATCTCAGTATTGTGGAAGCGCTCTTCCACTTTATTTCCTGAGTCGGGATTCTGAAAGAAATCCTGACAGACCAAGGCACTTTGTTTATGTCACGCACACTGCGTGAACTGCATAGGTTATTGGGGATTAAGTCTATCCACACCAGTGTCTATCACCCACAAATGGATGGCTTAGTAGAGCGATTTAACCAAACACTCAAGAACATAATCTGGAAATTCGTAAGTGAAGATGCGCATAATTGGGATAAGTGGCTCGAATCCCTGTTATTCACAGTACAAGAGGTCCTGCAAGCCTTCATGGGGTTTTCTCCCTTTGAGTTATTATATGGGCATAAGCCGAGTGGCATTCTGGACGTGCTACAGGAACATTGGGAGGAGGGACCTTCACCTAGTAAAAATGAAATCCAGTACGTTCTTGACCTGTGCACAAAACTCCACACCCTCACGCACCTAACCCAGGAGAATTTGCAGCAGGCACAAGAACATCAAAGCCGGCTGTATGACAGGGGCATGCGCCTTAGAGAGTTCACACCAGGAGACAAAGTGCTTGTATTATTGCCCACGTCAAGCTCCAAATTAGTCGCCAAGTGGCAAGGGCCTTTCAAGGTCACACGGCGAACTGGGGTTATCAACTATGAGGTGAGGCAAATAGATAGGGGCAGGGCACTGCAAATCTACCACTTCAACCTTTTAAAATGCTGGAATGAGGGGGTCCCCATGGCATTGGCGTCAGTAGTCCCGGAGAAGGCGGAGCTGGGGCTGGAGGTGAAAAAGATAACATCTCGGTCCACTCTGGTCCCTTGTGGAGACCACCTCTCACTGGACCAACTCATGGAAGTAGCCAAGTTGCAAGAGGAATTTTCCAACATGTTCTCTCCCCTTCCTGGTCATACCCACCTCACAGAACACCACATCAAAACGCTCCCGGGGGTGGTAGTGCATAGCCACCCTTACCGCTTGCCCGAACACAAGAAAAAGGTGGCTCGGGATGAACTCAAGGCCATGCTCGAAATGGGCATAATCAAGGAGTCCCACAGTGACTGGAGCAACCCAGTGGTCCTGGTTCCCAAGACTGACGGGTTGGTCTGGTTTTGTGTGGATTATAGAAAGGCCAATGTGGTGTCTAAATTTGATGCATACCCAATGCCTCGCATTGATGAGTTGCTTGATCGGTTAGGCGCTGCTTGCTTTTATTCGACACTGGATCTAACAAAGGGATATTGGCAGATCCCCTTGACTCCTCTATCCCGAGAGAAAATGGCCTTTTCCACACCGTTTGGTTTCCACCAATTTGTCACGCTCCCTTTTGGGTTGTTTGGGGCGCCCGCTATATTCCAGCGGCTTATGGACAGGGTCCTCCACCGTCATGCTGCCTACGCGGTAGCCTATCTAGATGACATAATAATCTACAGTCATGATTGGCCGTGGCACTTGGAACACCTGAGGGCTTTTCTAAAGTCACTGAGGTGAGTGGGCCTCACTGCTAACCCAAAAAAGTGTGCGATTGGGCGGGTGGAAGTACAGTATCTGGGGTTCCACTTGGGCCATGAGGAGGTGCATCCCCAAATTAACAAGACTGCAGTGATTGCGGCCTGCCCAAGGCCCAAGAACAAAAAGGAGATGAGACAGTTCTTTGACCTGGCTGGCTATTATCATAAGTTTCTACCTAATTATTCGGACGTCACCAGCCCGCTAACCAAGCTCACTAAAAGGGGGCTCCAGATCTGGTCCAGTGGACAGAGCAGTGCCAACAGGCCTTCTCTGAGGTAAAAGCTGCACTGTGTGGGGGGCCACTTTTACACTCCCCTGACTTCTCTCTCCCCTTTATTTTGCAGACTGATGCATCGGACAGAGGGCTGGGGGCCGTTTTGTCCCAGGAGGTGGAGGGCGAGGAGTGCCCTGTGCTGTACATCAGCCGGAAACTGTCGATGCGCGAAAGCAAGTACAGCACAACTGAGAAGGAGTTTCTTGCCATCAAGCTGGCGGTCCTCATCCTCCGATACGACCTGCTGGGGCGCCCTTTCACTCTCTGTTCAGACCACGCGCCCCTCCAGTGGCTCCACCGCATGAAGGATGCCAATGCGCGGATCACCCGTTGGTATCTCACCCTCCAGCCATTTAAGTTCGAGGTGATCCACAGGCCGGGGGCACAGATGGTGGTGGCAGACTTCCTGTCCTGTTGGGGGAGGAGTCAGCTTCAGGCCAGACGACTCCCCGGCCTGAGCCAGGTGGTGGGAGTATGTGGCAGCAGGGGTGTGGCCAAGCAGCAGTCTGTGAATGGAGGTCGGGGTCAGGGAAGGTAAGTGGCTAAGTCATTCCACCTGCTGTCAATTAATGTGTGTGTGTTTATTACAGGGATGGAGCATAAAAGGAGAGAGAGCAGAGAACAGGCCCTCTCTCCCCGACCACAACGCATGTGTGAGTGACTGAGTGAAAGAGAGAAAGAAAGAGAGAAAGAAAGAAAGAAAGAAAGACAGGAAGCTGAAAAGCTCAATAAAGGGTTTATGTGTAAACATCAACTCTCGCCTGCCATGCTTCTGTGCTCCACCCACATCAGGGACTGTTACACACGTATTTGAGAACACTCCTACTATGTTCCATTCTACCTGTGTAGGAAAAGAAATGTTACAGCCACTATTTTTAATTGACTTTTTTCATTAAAGAGAAATAGGAATTTGAATAATTAAAAAAATCATTCATTTTCAATTTTTAAAATGAATTTTTCCTACCATTTTTTCTTAGAACAGCCAACAGATCTTCAAATGGTTCATCTGCTTTTCTTTGTTCCTCTCCGTCTGGCCTCCTCCCTCTGAAACTCCTCTCATAGGAAAGTGATGAAGCTGGGGTATTTTTTGCCCCTGGCCCCTCTCTCCCCCACCCCCTCTGGTGTCACTTGTGGTGGTGGGGAGGACATGGCACCTGAGGATTGTTGTTCCTCTGCCATGGATGGAATTGGGGCCATCGAGGCACGCACCACAGGTGGCAAGATGGAATTCCTCTGGCCCAGAAGCCCATCCAAGGTGGAATGCCATGGCCACAAAGCAGCCGTGTCCTCCCTATTATCAGTGCTGGTCCCAGTGGGACAGTTCTTTAACTCCTACAGATAAATGAAAAATATGTATTTAGCAATGCATTACTGGTTAAATTCACAGCAATTCCCTTGCAGTACAGTTGTCTAATGAACACGTTGCTGATTTTTTTAATTATCCCATTTTTTCAAAGCTTGTTGTGGGCTCACTGTCCTCCAGTGCTATTGAACTGAGGACCTGTCTGAACAGACACCAAATTATATAAGTGCATGAATAATTGCCAGGACTTCTCTGATAGGCAGAAGCATCACTGGGTTTAATCTCACTGCTGAGCTGTCACTGACTGGTGTAATGGATATATTGGGGTTAATTCTAACCGGGGAAGAAAGACATCAATAAACAAAAATCAGCTCAACCACAGAGAACAACAGCCTTTGATAGGAGATGCCATTCTGAACCAACATAGGCTACAAATAGTGTTATAAAAATGGGGGGTGTATGAGGAGCGTCCTTGTGTAGCCTATGCTTGAATTTGCTGACATATCCTTAAAATACTTTTCTGTATTTCTAATCTTCATGGATATGAACAAAGAAACATTTTTGTAAAAAAAAAAAATCCATGTCACATCTGCTGTCAAGCAAAGGAAAAGTATGATCACAAATGAACTCCAGTAGAGACGTAACACTGGCTAAGTCGACACGAGTTAGGCTTCTAACTTACTCTTCCTTCCAGCCTTCAGCAGCACAATTCCTCTACCCCATAAAATGATGGGCTGCCTCTCCTCTGGCCTGAATAAATTTGGTTCTGTCATTAAATGACCCTATGTGGAAATAAATCACGAAACTCATTAACCTTTTCAGATGGGCAAAGAACAATGTTAGTTAAATGTCAGCTCACTAATATTAACTAGTTGGATAACAGATGCTTCACAAATCAGATCAAACAAATTTAGTTGTTTACAGTCATGGGGTTATAAGATCATCCATCCATCATCCATCCATCCATTATCTGTAGCTGCTTATCCTGTTCTACAGAGTCACAGGCAAGCTGGAGCCTATCCCAGCTGACTATGGGCGAGAGGCGGGGTACACCCTGGACAAGTTGCCAGATTATTGCAGGGGCTAAAAGATCATACAAATGTTTATTTCTCGATAACGTAAAAAAATATATGCTGAAAAAGCACAAACAATTACATTTGGATACAAATTTGCTTTTTTGTGGATTTTTTTCTGCCTTTTTTCATGTGTGTGTATATATATACAGTATATAGGGCATGTTAGGGCTAGCATTGTCGCCTCACAGCAAGAAGGTCCTGGGTTTGAGCCCAGCGACCAGCAAGGGCCTTTCTGTGTGGAGTTTGCATGTTCTCCCTGTGTCTGTGTGGGTTTGCTCTGGTTTCCCCCACAGTCCAAAGACTTGCAGGTTAGGCTAATTGGTGGCTCTAAATTGACCATAGGTGTGAATGCGAGTGTGAATAGTTGTTTGTCTCTGTGTCAGCCCTGCGATAACCTGGCGACTTGTCCAGGGTGTACTCCGCCTCTCGCCCATAGTCAGCTGGGATAGGCTCCAGCTTGCCTGCAACCCTGTAGAACAGGATAAAGTGGTGAGAGATAATGAGATGAGATGATATATATTCAAATATGTCCTGCTCCCTACATTCATGTACTTCCTCTGCCAAAAGGAAGCCATTCAAGATGGTGGCGCACATAGTTGCAGCGGCTACAGGCTGTCCACTTAGGTGCTTTACTTTTGTATTTTTCCTTATGTTTGGATGTTATTTTACCAATTTTTGTGAAGCAAAACTCTTGTACAGCCACCGGGAACTATGCAACATTGGATACAATTGCCAGATTACCATCACGAGCGATTACCAGTGGACTAACAACATCCCTCCAGAGATAGCGAGACCATCAGACGCTCCATGGATTGTTGTCGGCTCGGCCAAGTGCCGCAGGTGGCGGAAGGAGCGCAATCAGAAGCGGAGCTGCCGGTCAGGCCTGCTAGCCAGACTTAAGAAGCAGCCATTTAAACCTCCGCTCCCCAGCATCTTCCTGACCAACGCACAATCAATCGTCAACAAAATCGACGAATTGGATGTACTACTGGTCAGACATCCACTCATCCGCGACTGCTGCACCCTGGTTATCACGGAGACGTGGCTCCAGGAGGAAATCCCTGATGCCTTGATGCAGATAGCTGACCGCACAATGCATCGCAGCGACAGGAATGCTAAAGCCGGCAAAACCAGAGGAGGAGGTTTGTGCATTTACACACATAATGACTGGTGCACAAATAGTAAGATCATCACCACAGCCTGCTGCCCGGACTTAGAGCTAATGACTGTCGTATGCAGACCATTCTATTTGCCTAGAGAACTGTCGGTTGTGTTAATAACTGCTGTCTATATAGCTCCGGATGCCAATGTCAGCTTAGCCCTTGCCTACCTACACGACTCAATCACCGAACAGCAGCGGACATACCCAGAGGGAGTACATATCATCGCGGGGCATTTTAACAAAGCTTGTTTAAGGTCTGTGCTGCCCAAATTTGTTCAACATGTGAAATGCCCCACGAGAGGGAACAACACCTTGGATCATGTTTATACAAATATCAAGCTAGCCTATAGATCTGTACCTCTTCCCCATCTGGGCATGTCAGACCATATCTCCCTGCTTCTCATCCCGGCATACACACCACTTAGGAAAAGGTTAAAGCCTACCACCAGAATCATTAACACCCTGTCTGATGAGGCCCTGGCCCAGCTGCAGGACTGTTTTGCCCACACAGAATGCAGTGTCTTTGAACATGACGACCTGCAGACCTATACAGATACAGTGCTAAGCTACATCACGCACTGCATGGATACTGTCACCACAGAAAAGTGGGTCTGTGTCTACCCCAACCGCAAACCCTGGATGATGGGCAAGGTCCAGTCACTGTTAAGAGCACGCAACTCTGCATATAAATCTGGGGACCGGGCACAGTACAGCAGAGCTAGGGCAGATCTAAAAAAGGCCATCAGAGAGGCAAAGCTGGCCTATGCAAATAAGTTGTCTGACCACCTCTCAGATAACAACCCCAGGCAGGTATGGGAGGGCCTGAAACATATCATCAACTACAAAGGTAATGGGACAAGCACAAGAAACATAGACTTCTTTCTAGCTGAAGAGCTAAACCACTTCTTTGCTCGCCTCGAGAAGACTGTAAACATCCCTACCACACACACACACACACCTCTGTTCACAGCCTCCCCTGAGCCCAGTTCACACACACTTACCCTCCAGGAACACCAGGTCTGCAGTGTGTTCAGGGCAGTGAACCAGAGAAAAGCTGCTGGCCCAGACGGTATACCGGTGCCTGGCAGTGTACTTAAGGCCTGCACTGACCAGCTGTCTCCCGTGTTCACCAGATTATTTAATCTCTCTTTGTCACTAGCCACCGTCCCCCACTGCCTGAAATCGGCAACCATAATTCCTGTCCCTAAGTCCACCACCATTAGTAGTCTCAATGACTATAGACCCATTGCACTAACACCTGTGGTGGCAAAATGCTTCGAAAAGCTGGTCCTAAAACACATCAAAGATTGCCTCCCCCCCAGCTTTGACCCCCACCAGTTTGCCTATAAAGTGAACAGGTCTACTGAGGACACCATCTCCACTGCCCTCCACACTGCCCTGCACCACCTGGAGAATCCTGGGACCTTTGTAAGAATGCTCTTCATCGACTTCAGCTCGGCCTTTAACACCATCATTCCAGACATCCTCATAGCCAAGCTGGTCAACTTGGACTTCCCTCCCACCACGTGTGCCTGGATCAAAGATTTCCTCGCCGACCGGCCACAGTCTGTCAGGATTGGTAACAGGAGCTCATCCACTCTGACACTCAGCACTGGCTCTCCACAGGGCTGTGTGCTGAGCCCTCTCCTGTACGGTACACCATATACACACATGACTGCACACCCACACACCCCTGTAACATCATCATAAAATTCGCTGATGACACCACTCTGGTAGGACTCATCACAAAGAATGACAACTCTGCTTATAGAGATGAGGTCCAGAGACTGACAGAGTGGTGTGACAGCAACAACCTTACCCTCAACACCAGAAAGACTAAGGAGGTGGTCATGGACTTCCATAAGAGCAAAGCCAACCCCACCCCCTGCATAAAAGGCAACATAGTGGAGAGAGTGCCCACCTTTAAGTTCCTGGGGACCCACATTTCTGGGGACCTGTCTTGGGCAGCTAACACAACTGCCCTTGTAAAGAAAGCCCAGCAGTGCCTCCATTTTCTGAGGGTCCTGACACAGAACAAGCTGCAGACTGACTTGTTGGTCTCATTCTATCGGGCCACGATTGAGAGCGTGCTGGTGCATGCCATCCCAGTGTGGTATGCTGGCTGCACAGTGGCCGGCAGAAAGAGGCTACAGAGGGTCACCAGAACTGCAGAGAGGGTGATTGGCTGTCCACTCCCCTCCCTGGACACAATTGCCAGCTCCAGGTGTCTTACCAGAGCTAAGGCGATCATAAAAGACCACTTTCATCCCAACCATCACCTGTTTAGCATGCTGCCCTCTGGGAAAAGGTTTAGTTCCTTTAGATGTAAAACCAGATTCAAGAACAGCTTCTTCCCTTGGGCAGTCAGAACTTTAAATGCACTTTAGAATAATAATACTAATAATAACAACAAACAAACAAATTGTTTTTACAGGCTGCTACAGTATGAGTGAGCGTGTGTGTGTGTGAGTATGGGACACCACACCACCATTATTGATCGATCATGTGTGTGTGTGAGTGTGTGTAGGTCACCACACTGCTGCTAATGATCATACCCATATCATGTGCAATACTAATGTGCAATATTACCTCTGCCTACCTCTATTTTTTCTTATTTTATTATTATTACTAGTATTACTTTTTATGATGTTGTATTTATTATGAATTTTTTTATATGTTCTCTTGCACCTTTGTGGCCATGCTGGCTAAATTTCGTTGTTCAGGCAACTGCTCAATGACAATTAAAGTCTTGAATCTTGAATTCACACTGTGGCTCAGGAACTTGTTTCCCTCAAGTTTAGCTGTTCTGAGGTTAGGTTTCTGTTCTGAGGTTTGATTCCATCACATCTCATGAATATTTATCTCAGTCAGGATATAATCTGAAACTAAAGCTTATGAATTGGTCATAAAACTAACCTGAAATACACAGCTTGTGTGTATCTGATCCATGATAAATCACCTCTGCTCTGGATTCTCTTCATTCAATTGAGTGTCAAATTAAGAAACCAGTGAGGACATCTTGGAGATGGCTGTCTTCTAAATCTGCACCTGCTTCAGTGGCGGCTGGTAGTCTTTCAAACAGGGGAGGCTGGTCGGTTACGATATTTCCAGATTTTAAAAGAAAAAACACATCAATTTTGCCCATACCTATCCAGGTGAACCCTGGGCGCATGCGCACGCTGCGACCGGCAGGGAAAGTTTGGCTGAAAGCTTTGTGATGTTTTTTATCGTGTTTTATTGTTTGTCTGTGTCGGGATAACAACAGCCTAAGTGATAGTAACTGTTTTAGCGCTCCCCACTCAAGCGATATGGATCTTTTACGCGTCACGTCGCTTATTTTGTTATCCCTCCTGTTATACCTGGAGTTCAACTCTGCCTTCCCGGCCAGGTGGCAATACAGCAGGTGTGAGCTGCTGCAACTGAACTTGGTGAGACCAGCTGGCGTGTTGGACATCACGCTCCAGATCCCTGATCTCATACGAAGAACTCCAGAAAATGTTTATGAAAAATCAAGGGGGAACGGGAGAAGAAAAAGGGGGAAGCGCGGTGGAGTTCGGCTGCGCCTGAGGAAGGTGCAGTCCAATCGGCTCCCTCTACCCTCAATCATCATGGGGAACGTCCAATCTATAAGGAATAAACTGGATGAACTACAGGGAAATGCTCGCTTCCTAAAGGATTATAAAGATTGCTGCGTTCTGGCGTTTACGGAGACGTGGTTAACCGAGCGTGACCAGGACGCGGACTTGATGATTACCGGATTTGGAGCACCGCATCGCTTAGATAGGAACAGTGCGGTGACAAACAAAACTCAAGGTGGAGGGGTGTGTCTCTACTTCAACCAAAGGTACTGTACAGCTGTAACCGTGAGAGAGCGGATTTGCTTACCCGACGTGGAACTTTTATCAGTGTCATTGCGCCCGTTTTATCTGCCCCGTGAATTCACCCAGATTTTTATTACTGTTTTGTATATTCACCCTGCAGCACACGCCCCCTCCGCTTGTAAAACTGTGTATGACGTTGTTCAAAGGCTTCAATCAATATCCCCCGAATCCCCGTCCTTTATATTGGGCGATTTTAACCATGTCTCTCTTAAGAAGACTATTCCGAACTTTCATCAATATGTAACCTGTCCCACCAGAAGGGAAAAGACTCTTGACCAATGCTACGGGTCAGTGAAGGAGGCATACAAGTCCGTCCCACTTGCCTCTCTGGGTCGCGGAGACCACAAGCTTGTGTATCTCATGCCGACGTATAGAACTGTCCTTAAGAGGGAAAAGGTCCACACAAAGGAAATTAAAGACTGGAATGAACAGTCGGTGCAGCGCCTAAAAGCGTGCTATGACTGTACTGATTGGGATATGTTTATTGAAGCATGTGAAGATCTGGATGAACTTGCGGATGTAACGTGCTCTTATATATCTTTTTGCAGAGACATGATTATTCCCTGTAAAAAAGTGAAAATATATTCAAATAATAAGCCATGGGTGACAAAATCAGTGAAAGCCCGTATACAGGCTAAAAAATATGCTTTCAAATATGGGACTGCTTTGGAACTGCACACAGCCACCAAGGACTTGAAAATTGAAATCTTGAGAGCTAAAAGCAATTACAAAACAATGGTGGAAAATAAAATGGTTGCTAACAATTTGGGTTCAGCCTGGTCAAGCATGAAATCCATTGCAGGTATTAGCAACCCAAAGAATGTAAACACTGTTATTCTAGAAGATTTTGACTCTGAAGCTGATCTTGCCAATGGCCTTAATACATTTTTTTTGTCGTTTTGATACTTATGATTTTAGTAAAGAACAACAGGAACTTTTCCATAATTTATCAGATCAGGATCATCATTATGAAATAAATAAGGGCTCAGTTGAAAAGGCCCTACGTTTTACCAACCCAAACAAAAGCTGTGGTCCTGACAATATCTGTGGTAGGGTGCTTAGGCTATGTTCTAACGAATTGTGTACAGTTTTTAATTACATTTTTAATAAGTCCTTAAAAAATCGACATGTCCCTAAATGTTGGAAAGATGCAATAATTGTTCCTGTTCCCAAGATTAGGTGTCCCAAAGCCCAAAACGATTTTAGGCCAATTGCTTTGACCTCACTGGTAATGAAAGCGTTTGAAAAATTGGTAAGAAATGTTATTTTAATGAATATCCAGTCCGATCTTGACCCATTTCAGTTTGCATATAGGCCCTACAGAGGCGTTGAGGATGCAACTGTATCCCTGATGAATTTGATTTTAAAGCATTTAGAAGGCAAGGGAGCACACGCCCAACTATTATTTATTGATTTCTCCTCTGCCTTCAATACTATTCAGCCCCATGTTTTAATCGAAAGACTTCTGGAGCAATTCCAACTGAGCAGGAACCTTTTGGGCTGGGTGCTGCACTTTTTAATTAACAGGACACAAAGAGTGCGGGTCAATGGAGTGCTATCTGACCAGATTTCTACCTCCACGGGCTCGCCTCAAGGCTGTGTTCTGTCCCCCCTATTGTTTATCCTGTACACCAATATGTGTCGCAGTAGTCGGGAGGACCGATATATTCTGAAATATGCAGACGACTCAGTTATTGTCAGTCTGTTAAAGGACAAGGACACGGGTCATGGTCCAATTGTTCAGGAGTTTGTAGATTGGTGCGATCAGTCTTTTCTACAACTGAACATCTCTAAAACAAAAAACATGTATGTGGACTTTAGGAGACACACCACTGATAAAGAACCAATTACCATAAAAGGTCAGGTAGTGGAATGTGTAGACAATTATAAATATCTTGGGACCACAATTGATAGTAAATTCACCTTTGTGGCACATTGTGAATCTGGTTATAAAAAGGCGAACCAGCGCCTACATTGCCTAAGAAAGTTGTCATCCTTTAACATAGATAAAAAGCTGCTATCCATGTTTTACAGATGTTTTATTGAGTCAATTCTGTCTTTTAGCCTTGTGTCATGGTTCAGTAACCTACCCCTTAAAAACAGAAATTCCCTGAATCAGATTGTGAAGTGGGCTGGTAAGTTAATTGGAGAACCACAGCTCAACATGGAGTCTCTCTACAGTAGGCAGTTGCAGAGACTAGCGGGGTCTATCTTAAACGATACATCCCACCCACTATATGGTGAATTTCAGCCTCTCCCCTCAGGTCGTAGGTTCCTAATGCCAGCCTGCAAAACTAAGAGGTATAGATGCAGTTTTATCCCCTCTGCTATTAACACATTGAATAGCACATGAGTCCAATATTTTAAGGTTTTCCCCCTGTGATTTTTACACATATTTATATATTTATTGTTTATTTGTCCTTCTTCATATCTTTGCTTGGAGCACTTGTCTGTTTGTCACGTTTGTGCTTTTGTTGTTCTTGTTTTGTTTTGTTATTGTCCGCTGTCACTGTCCAGTACTGGGCTGTTGGTATAAGTTTGCTGTGGGTCAGTATTTTGTTGTCTGTGTAAGCTTTTGCTACTTTTGCCTGCAACCAAATCTACCTTTGAGTACAAATAAAGTTACCTTACCTTACCTTACCATACTCTTGCCTCTGATCTGGCTGATTGTTGGCAGCATCACAAACTGTGAAATAACAGGTTCTTTTGGCCCATTAGCCTACTGTCCAATATACTGTCCAATATACATGATGGTGGTGTTGGGGGGAGGGGGGTATATTTTCACATTTTATATTTTAAAATTGTGGCATGTTGTTTAAAAATTGATCATTATTGAAAGCAGCTCTTTGTCAGGAACCTCAGCAGTAGAGCTGGGTGCCACACATTTCATTCAATGACACTTTCCCTATATTTTACTTATTTTGACTGAGAAATGTTTTACTGACAATTTTGATAACCCTTCACTTTTAATCCAGGTCTGTAGTGTGAAATGTTCAGGGCTGTGTTTTTGTTTAAAAATGTTTTCCAAATTGTAGCTGTGTTTAATTCATATCCAGAAAAATATATATTCCAATATAATATACTCAACATAAACATTTTAAATAGATTCTGTATTTTTGGTCCATCCATGACATATTACTAAAATATCCTATTTACTGTTGTTGATGTGGGTCACTTGCTGTTAGCCAATTCACTTTTTCGTATCAGGAGAGCTGAAAGGAACGAGAATTATTCCCTACCTTTTTCACCAAGTCAGTTTGAGGCATTGGTCTATCCTGCTCTTTAATTTTAATTTTTTCCTCGAAAGGAAGACTGGCAAATGGCTTCGCCAAAATTAAATCAGCAATGCTTGGCATCCGTGCGCAGCTTTCTTGCTAGCTGACTAGCCCCCTCAAGTTCAAGTTCAGTCACTCAAATAAACAAAATTTCTGGAACTAAGATAGCAAACTTGACAACACTATATTTACACTTTATTTACAATGAAAATATATACAAACTAAAAAAGCTGGTAGAAACCGTATGTAATGAATGAAATCGAAATGTAAGCTGATCTCTTACAATACAGCACTTGCGAATCCGCATGGGCCTGAACTGATGTTGCCAGTTACTGCTGACGTTATCCAGCCCAAAATATGTTCAAAACCCGCCAATATGCACTTAAAACCGCTCAATTGAGCGGGGAACCCCCAATCTGGCAACACTGTACTGCTGCCTGTCTATAGTTGAAACGAGCTGTCAATCAAAAAAAATATCCGGCCGCTTTCACCAATCACCAGTCTCCTCGCGGAAACTGCCATGTCCCTCCCATGTGAGGCTCGGAGTCCGTGGGCGGGCGTTTTCGCAGTATTTGTCCAATAACCGTCTTGCATTTTGAGATTGAAAAGCGCAGAGCTCCCAAATGCCACTGAAGTCCACTGAGGCTGGGAGTCCGTGGGAGTCCGTGGGTGGGCGTTTTCGCAGTATTTGTCCAATAACCGTCTTGCATTTTGAGATTGAAAGCGCAGAGCTCCCAATGCCATTGAAGCCCACTGAGGCTGCGCTGCATCGCGCTGTCACGAGGGGGAGAAACTCACGCACACATTAAAGTTATAAGGGCATTTTTAGAGGAGGCTGAGCCTCCCTCGTTGTCTTAGAGCAATCGCCCGTGACCTGCTTTGGGATGTTTTTTTGTCCTTTCACATTCAACAGAATTGTTTTGACTCCTCTCCAGTCTGACACTGTTTTATCCTCATGCATTTCAGGTTCATTGAAACTCTTAGCACTCCAGCACTTTCTCTGCAGAATCACTCAAGGGCACTTTGTCATTGTTTGTTCTGTACTTATTGCCTTTTTATCTCTATATCCTCATGAATAAGAAACTCTTCAGCAAGAAACAGGAAGCTGCCGATGGCTGTTTGCTCTCTGTGTTATAGAAGTGTTATCTTCAGTGAACAGAAGATCGAGACGCTGATCACTCACTGACCAAACATCCACCCTTTAAACCCCACACTGGTGTCATAATCATGCTTACAGTGTGCGGTCATCCACTTCCCCTAACCGCTAGTGGTGTGTATCACCCACAGCAAGCTCATGTGTAAGACTGAACAGAAACAAAGTCATTCTCAGCAGCTGAAAGGGTTCTGTTTAGTCTCTAGCAGAGTAATTCCGACATGGCTAACTTTACAGATGGATTATATACAAACATAGCTAACTTTAGAAATTCTTGAATGTTAGAAGTTTAGGGCTCATCTCAGATACATGTACAATGGTTTCTCAGGCTCGAGCCCATGTTGTCTCGCTTGCATCACCCTCTTCTCAGTGAAAATAAATGGGTGATATTGGAGGATCAAACCTTGTCATTCTGATGATGCATTTACAGTTTATCACCTCAGTGTAACTTCATAAAAGTCACTGAGTTATGTGTTAACTGAATAGAAGAATTTCAACACGTTAGTAGCAGTGTTAGCATTGCTCTGAGAGGTGTTAGCATAGCATATGTTAAATTTTAAAACAACTAAAAGCATATCTAGGTGTGTTTAATGACTTAGAACCTTGCACCTTTTGTTTGAATAAAAATATTTGTACATGTGACTGATAGGAATTTCTTGTTGCCCAGGTGTGCCCTGTTAGATTGGTTGTTTAAAGAATTCATAGCTTCGATTGCCTACTCTTGGTTTGAGCCATGGGTTTTGCCTGTGAAGACTTCATTTGTTGTGAAAAAGGATAAACCAACATGAAGACCAGAGAGCTGGCTATGGGAGAAAAGCAAACCATTTTGAAGCTGAGGAAAGAGGGAAAATCCATCAGAGTAACTGCACAAGCATTCAGCATAGACATTACAACAATATGGAAGATCCTGAAAGAGAAAGAAACCATGGTGTCAAATGTGCGAGAGAGGCAGATGTATATACAGAAGTGTTTATTTGAACAAAGTGCGATCTATACAAAAAGTGCAGGAAACACACACAAAGCAAACAGTCCAAATCGGCAGACAAGGTCATAAACAAGAAAACAGGCAAAGGATCGGTTGAGGTGCAAACAGGATGTCAGAGGTAGAACGAGAACAATAACTAGAATCAGGAACAAGAGTTGAGAAACCAGGAAAACCACAAACATGAGAAACAAGGCTTGGTAATGCACACTGAACGTGGCATAATACTTTGTATCATCCTTGCATCGGAGCAGTCCTTAAATAGCCCAACCCTTAGTTCACTGGCTCTGGAGTAGATGAAACACAGGCTCCAGCATAGACGTGAATGCTGGTTCTGGCACTGGCTCTGAAGTAGACGTGGACGCAGGCTCTGGAGTAGCTGCAGGCTCTGATGCTGGCTCTGGAGAAGGTACTGACACTGGCTCCGGCACTGGCTCTGGCACTGGCTCTGGAGTAGACGCGGATGCAAGCTCCGGCGTAGATGCAGACACTTGCTCTGGCACTGGCTCTGGAGTAGATGTGGATGCTGGCTCTGGAGTAGCCCCAGGCTCTGACGCTGGCTCTGGAGAAGGTACTGACACTGGCTCTGGCACTGGCTCCGGCACTGGCTCTGGAGTAGATGCGGATGCTGGCTCCGGCACTGGCTCTGGAGTAGACATGGACGCAGGCTCTGGAGTAGCCACAGGCTTGGACACTGGCTATGGAGTAGGTCCTGACTCTGACGCTAGCTCTGGAGCAGACGCAGGCACTGGCATGAGCTCTGGAGCAGATGCAGGTACTGGCTCCGTCTCTGGCATGGGAGCAGGTGCTGGCACTGATTCTGCCTCTGGCATGGGAGCAGGCACTGGTGCTGACTCTGCCTCTGGCACAGGAGCAGGAGCTGGCACTGATTCTGGCTCTGCCTCTGACACAGAAACAGGAGCAGGAGCTGGCATGGGAACAGGAACAGGTGCTGGCTCTGGCTGAGAAACCAGCTCAAAAGAGACAGCCTCCTCTGCTGTCTCTACTTCAGCCACTAGGGAGGGCTCTGGAGCAACAGCCTCCTCATCTGAGTCAGCCACTGGAGTGGTTGCCTTTAGGAGGTGGTCTAGAGCAATAGCTTCCTCAACTGCATCAACCACAGGAGGGAGCTCTGGAGCGCTGGCCTCCTCAGCTGGGTCAGCCTCTGGCATGATTGCCCCTCCTCAAAAATTTTCATGGGGTTCCTCCCTTACTAAGGATTTGAAAATAAACTTTAGCATGGCAAAGAAAGTCTGAGAGTTATGAAGGCACATGTTCAACCCGAATCAGATAGTCCACCCATCTGCGTGCTCGTCCAGCAATGAATGTCAGTACAAAGCTTACCCAGATGGATTCAGGTGGCTTGGGCTCTTGGAGGTCCTTGTAGAAGAGCTCACACTGCAGCTTAAATCCCATAGGGTGATATATCCCATAGTAGACTGCCAGGGGACTACAGACAGTCTTCAGACGAAAATATGAGGTGAGCGGCAGGGGCAGGGAAACCCAGAAGCGGCGTGGGATCATGTATTGAAACACTTCCGCTACATCCATTTTGGGCAAAGTATTCTGTCAAATGCACGAGAGAGGTGGATGTATGTGCAGAAGTGTTTATTTGAACAAAGTGCGATCTATACAAAAAGTGCAGGAAACACACATAAAACAAACAGTCCAAATCAGCAGGCAAGGTCATAAACAAGAAAACAGGCAAAGGGTCAGTTGAGGCACAAACAGGATGTCAGATGTAGAATGAGAACGAGAACTAGAACCAGGAACAAGAGTCAAGAAACCAGGAAAACCACAAACATGGGAAACAAGGCTCGGTAATGCGCACTGAATGTGGCTGTGGCAGCGGGGGCATGGTCAAGCATCGGTCTGTGACCGGAGGGCGGAGTCAGGGAAGGTAAGTGGCAGAATCACTGCACCTGATGTTGGTTAATCTGTGTTTGTGTGTCTTCCCCAGTGACCACGCCCTATATAAGAAGAGAGAGAGCAGAGGAAGGAGGCTCTCTCCCTGACCTGAGGACTCATGTGTGTGTCTGAGAGAGTGACTTTACTGAAAAGTACTAAATAAAAAGAGTTTTCTTGGGGAACTTAGTTCTGGCCTGCTGTCTTTTCTGTGCTCCACCCTTACAAACTGCTACAGTGGTGCTGAAACCCGGGAATCAAGCACAGAAAAAAAGAACAGCCCCATGGAGTCCTCCCCCTTCGCAGACCTGGTCTATGCCCTCGCCACGGCCCAGCAGAGCCAGCACCAGGCACTGGTCACCCTCCAAAAGGAGCAGGAGCACTGGTTCAAGGCCCTGGTGCTGGCGCAGCAAGAAGACCGACAGGCGTTCCGGCACCTCCTCACGTCGGTGGGGTCCACCACCTCCACCGCCGCAGGCCCTTCTCCCCTCACCCTCACTAAGATGGGCCCACATGATGACCGCAAGGCCTTCATCATGCTCTTTGAGCAGGCAGCAGAGGCCTCGGGCTGGCCGGTGGAACAGCACGCGGCACGCCTCCTCCCCCTGCTAACGGGCGAGCTGGCCATGCTACAGCTCCCCGCCGACCGCCAGCTGGTCTACACGGACCTTCACCAGGCTGTCCTCCAGCGGGTGGGGTGCACCCCTGAACAACAGTGTCAGTGCTTCCGCACTCTGCGTCTGGAGGAAGTTGGCCGGCTGTTCGCGTTTGGCCAGCAGCTCCGGGACGCCTGCTGGCGGTGGTTGAGAGCCGACAACCGTGACGCCGAGAGGATCATCGATCAGGTGGTACTGGAGCAGTTCATCGACCGCCTACCAGAGGGAACAGCGGAGTGGGTCCAGTGCCACCGCCCAGCGTCGCTGGATCAGGCCATCGAGTTGGCGGAGGACCAACTGGCGGCTGTTCTGACGGCAGGACAGCGGACATCCTCTTCTTCCCTCTTCTCTCTCTCTCTCTCTCTCTCTCTCCCCCACTCCTCCTGTGTCTCATCCTCACCCCGTTCCCCCACCGCGTAGGCGGGGACTGGCCCCACCCCAGCCGGCCCGTCGCACCCACGGTGCCCTCCCATTTTTCCCTTCTGTGTCTGTCTCTCCCCCCCTCAGGTGAGTGAGCCCCAGAGCACCAGTGCAGAGAGGAAGACAGGGCCAGTTTGCTGGCGCTGCGGGGAGCCGGGCCACCTCCAACAGCAGTGCTCGGCGATGGAAGTGGGCGCGGTGGTTCGGATCCCCAACACGCCAGGAGCCGCCCTCGATCGGGCTGGAGTGTATCACATACCGGTGAGTATCCAAGGGGATACACATCAGGCTTTGGTGGACTCTGGCTGTAATCAGACCTCAATTCACCAAAGCCTGGTGCAAGACGAGGCATTGGGGGGAGCACAGGGGGTGAAGGTGTTGTGTGTGCACAGGGATGTTCACAGCTACCCTTTAGTGTCAGTCCACATTCTATTTCAAGGGGAAAAAATTAGAGTAAAGGCGGCGGTTAATCCTTGCCTCACCCACTCTATAATTTTGGGGACTAATTGGCTGGGATTCGGGGAATTAATGAGCCATCTAGTGAAGAGTGGGTCCTGCCGTAATTCAGCAGGGGGAGGTCCCGGTGTCACTTTGGTGGGAGCAGCTGTCACAGAGCCGTTTACGTCATCTCTGCGTCAGAGTGAGGAGCAGCAGGCTCCTCCCTCTCTCAGGGAATCCCTTGGGGATTTCCTGTTACAGCAATCGCGAGACGAGTCTCTGCGGCATGCGTTTGACCAAATGAGAGTAATCGATGGTCAAACGCTCCAGCCGAACGCCACCCCATCCTTCCCCTATTTTTCTATTATGAAGGATAGGGGTTATACCGAGTGACGCAGGACACTCAGATTAAAGAGCAAGTCACACAGCTTTTGATTCCAAAGAGCCGCCGGGAATTGGTATTCCAGGTGGCTCACTTTAATCCCATGGCTGGACACTTCAGGCAGGATAAGACACTAGCTCGACTAATGGCCCAGTTCTACTGGCCAGGGATTCGCGGCGATGTCCGTATGTGGTGTATGGCGTGCCACGAATGCCAGTTAGTAAATCCAGCGGCCATTCCAAAAGTGCCTTTGCGCCCTCTTCCATTAATCGAGACCCCGTTCGAAAGAATTGGGATGGATCTTGTCAGGCCATTAGATCGGTCAACACGAGGGTACCGCTTTATTTTAGTTCTGGTGGACTATGCAACGCGATAGCCGGAAGCAGTGCCTCTTCGCAATATCTCAGCACGCAGTATTGCGGAAGTGCTCTTCCGTGTCATCTCCCGAGTTGGAATCCCGAAAGAGATTCTGACTGACCAAGGCACCTCATTTATGTCACGTACACTGCACGAACTGTATGGGTTATTAGGTATTAAGCCAATCTGCACCAGTGTTTATCACCCACAAACGGATGGTTTAGTTTAATGGTTTAATCGCACCCTCAAAAATATAATTAAAAAATTTGTAAGTGAGGACACACATAATTGGGATAAATAGCTCAAACCCTTATTTGCAGTGCGAGAGGTCCCCCAAGCCTCCATGGGGTTCTCCCCATTCGAATTGTTATATGGGCATAAGCCGCGCGGCATTCTAGATGTGCTGTAAGAAAATTGGGAGGAGGGACCTTCGCCCAGTAAAAATCAAATTCAATACATTATGGACCTGCGCGCAAAACTCCACACACTCACACACCTAACCCAGGAGAATTTGTGGCAGGCCCAAGAACGGCAAACCTGCCTGTACGACAGGGGTATGCGTCTTAGGGAGTTGGCACTGGGAGATAAAGTTCTCGTACTGTTGCCCACATTGAGCTCCAAATTAATCACCAAGTGGCAAGGACCCTTTGAGGTCACACGGCAAATCGGGGACGTCGACTACGAGGTGAGGTGACCGGACAGGGGTGGGGCGCTACAGGTTTACCACCTCAATCTGCTCAAACTCTGGAACGAGGAGGTCCCCGTGGCGTTGGTGTCAGTGGTTCCGGAGAAGGCAGAGCTGGGGCCGGAGGTTCAAAAGGGAACATTGGCATCGCGTACCTCTCCGGTCCCCTGTGGAGACCACCTCTCCCCATCCCAACTCGCGGAGGTCACCCAGTTGCAGACCGAGTTTTTGGACGCGTTCTCACCCCTGCCCGGCCGCACTGACCTCCTAGAGCACCACATTGAGATGCCCCCGGGGGTGGTAGTGCGCAGCTGCCCTTACAGGTTACCCAAACACAAGAAAAAAGTGGTTCAGGAAGAACTCGAAGCCATGCTCGAAATGGGCATCATCGAGGAGTCCCACAGTGACTGGAGCAGCCCGGTGGGCTTGGTACCCAAGACCGACGGGTCGGTCCGGTTCTGTATGGACTATAGAAAAGTCAATGCGGTGTCTAAATTCGACACGTACCCAATGCCTCATATTGATGAGTTGCTCGATCGACTAGGCACGGCTCACTTTTAATCCTGGATTTGACAGTGTTATTTACAGATCCCCTTGACTCTATTATCCCGAGAAAAAACGGCCTATTCCACACCATTCGGCTTACACCAGTTTGTCACACTTCCTTTTGGGCTGTTTGGGGTGCCTGCTACGTTTCAGCGGCTGATGGATAGGGTCCTCCGCCCCCATGCCACCTATGCAGCTGCGTACCTTGACAACATAATTATTTATAGTAATGACTGGCCGCGGCACCTACAACACCTGAGGGCTGTCTTTAGGTCGCTGAGGCGGGTGGGTCTCACAGCCAACCCGAAGAAGTGTGCGATTGGGCAGGTGGAAGTACAGTATCTGGGCTTCCACCTGGGCAATGGGCGGGTGCGTCCCCAAATTAACAAGACGGCAGCGATTGTGGCCTGCCTGAGGCCCAAGACCAAAAAGGGGGTGAGACAGTTCCTGGGGCTGGCTGGCTATTATCATAGGTTTATACCTAATTATTTGGACATCACCAGCCCGCTGACTGATCTCACTAAAAAGGGGGCACCAGATCCGGTCCAGTGGACAGAGCAATGCCAGCGGGCTTTCTTTGAGGTGAAGGCTGCACTGTGTGGGGGGCCACTGTTACACTCCCCTGACTTTTCTCTCCCCTTTATGTTGCAGACAGATGTGTCGGACAGAGGGCTGGGGGCCATTCTGTCCCAGGAGGTGGAGGGGGAGGACCTCCCCGTCCTGTACATAAGCAGGAAGCTGTCGGTGCGTGAGGGGCGCTACAGCACCATCGAAAATGAGTGCCTGGCGATC
Organism: Neoarius graeffei; assembly: GCF_027579695.1. Lineage (NCBI taxonomy): Eukaryota > Metazoa > Chordata > Actinopteri > Siluriformes > Ariidae > Neoarius > Neoarius graeffei. The sequence goes on along the minus strand of NC_083595.1, from coordinate 56,375,148 downwards.
AAGTGGGCTGTCCTCGCCCTCCGCTACTACCTCCTGGGGTGCTCTTTCACCCTCTGTTTGGAGCACGCGCCCCTCCAGTGGCTCCACGGCATGAAGGATGCCAACGCGCGGATCACCCATTGGTATCTTGCACTCCAGCCCTTTAATTTCAAGGTGGTCCACAGGCCAGGGGTGCAGATGGTTGTGGCGGACTTCCTCTCCCATCGGGGGGGGGGAGTCGGCTGTGGGCCGGACGGCTGCCCAGCCTGAGTCGAGCAGTGGGGGTATGTGGCAGCGGGGGCATGGTCAAGCGTCGGTCTGTGACCAGAGGGCGGAGTCAGGGAAGGTAAGTGGCAGAATCACTGCACCTGATGTTGGTTAATCTGTTTTTGTGTGTCTTCCCCAGTGACCAGGCCCTATATAAGGAGAGAGAGAGAGCAGAGGATGGAGGCTCTATCCCTGACCTGAGGACTCATGTGTGTGTGTCTGAGAGAGTGACTTTACTGTAAAGTACTAAATAAAAAGAGTTTTCTTGGGGAACTTAGTTCTGGCCTGCCGTCTTTTCTGTGCTCCACCCCTATGAACTGCTACAGTGGCATAATACTTTGTATCATCCTTGCATCAGAGCAGTCCTTAAATAGCCCAACCCTTAGTTCTCTAATAGAGTTCAGGTGCGCCTTGTTAATGGCGCATGTGCTGAAGCTCACTGACACACGGGTGTGCTAACAACCAGACATGGAACAGATTGGCCAAGGAAAGCAACAACAGTTGATGACAAATTTTGTGAGAGCTGTGAAGAAAAACCCAAAAACAACAGTCCGTGATGCCACTATCAACCTCCACAGGGCAGGGGTGAAGGGATCACAATCGACCACTCGAAGAAGACTTCAAGATAAGAAATATAGAGGCCATACCACAAAATGCAAATCACTCATCAGCAGTAAGAATCGAAAGGCCAGATTGGAATTCGCAAAGAAATAAAGAGATCTCATCTCATTATCTCTAGCCACTTTATCCTGTTTTACAGGGTCACAGGCAAGCTGGAGCCTATCCCAGCTGACTACGGGCGAAAGGCGGGGTATACCCTGGACAAGTCGCCAGGTCATCACAGGGCTGAAATAAAGAGATCTCATCTCATCTCATTATCTCTAGCCACTTTATCCTGTTCTACAGGGTCGCAGGCAAGCTGGAGCCTATCCCAACTGACTACGGGCGAAAGGCGGGGTACACCCTGGACAAGTCACCAGGTCATCACAGGGCTGACACATAGACACAAACAACCATTCACACTCACATTCACACCTAAGGTCAATTTAGAGTCACCAGTTAACCTAACCTGCATGTCTTTGGACTGTGGGGGAAACTGGAGCACCCGGAGGAAACCCACGCGGACACGGGGAGAACATGCAAACTCCACACAGAAAGGCCCTGGCCAGCCGCGGGGCTTGAACCTGGACCTTCTTGCTGTGAAGTGACAGCGCTAACCACTACACCACCGTGCCGCCCGAAAGACCAAAGTGTGGAGAAAGAATCTGCTCATGATCCAAAACATATGAGCTCATGAGTCAAACATGATGGAGGTCATGTCATGGCTTGGGCTTCATGGCTGCTTCTGGAACAAACTCACTAATCTTTATTGATGATGGATCTCATGATGGTAGCAGAATGAATTCAGAAGTCTACAGAAACATTCTGTTGAACTATTTACAAAGAAATGCATCCAATCTAATTGGGAGGATGTAGCAATACAATGACCCAAAACACAAGTATTTACATATTTACATATTTGTAAATGTAAATAATTTATTTTACTTTATCTAGAAGTTTTCTCTATTTCTTTTTCTCTGTTTATCTGTAATGATGCTGCTGGAATCTTAATTTCCCTGAGGGAACCCTCCCAAAGGGATCAATAAAGTTTTATCTAATCTAATCTAATCTAATCTAATCTAACACATTGCAACACAACACAGGACTTCATCAGGGGGAAATTGGAAAGTTTTAGACTGGACAAGTCAATCAGCAGACCTGAAACCATTTGAACAGCATTTTACTGCCACCAAAGGTGCCATGTTCTAAGTTGTTTATCAGGAAATTAATGCTGCAATTCTGATCTATCATCTCAAATTCATCTTAGATCTCAAACCCAAATGTCTTCAGTGTATAGCAAAAGCAAATGAATGGGCCTTGCTATTCCAATACTTTGGATTGTATACTGTTCTTTCAGATATACACTACCAGTCAAAAATTTGGACATAGTTACTTACTCATTACTATGAATAAGTCTTGCCAAACTTTCGACTGGTAGTGTACACCAAGTTGCGAGAGAGAGAGAGAGAGAGAGAGAAAGAGAGAGCTATAACATGAGTAATAGATATGATAGACAGATATGTGGAGATATAAAAATATATTGAGAGAGCAAAGCACAAGAGTGTACTTTTTTAAAAATACAATTTCCAACATGCCATTAATGTTCAACTGTGGGTCATCTATTTTTGTAAAGACATCAAAGACAACAATCCCTGAAAATTTCATGCATCTTGCAAGAATAGTTCAAAACTAAAAGAACTTTTTCTGCAGTACTTTTTTTTACAGAGCCACACCCCCTTATTAAAGCCTCTATATCTCAGAAACTAATTCAGATACAAGTCTGAGAGATGAAGCCCTGAACATCTCGAACACATCAACATTAAATATTCATTAGGCTGTTTCCATCACTGAGCTGAGCAAACAAGTTAAAACCATCTTTTCTGTTTGTCTCTGCATTTAGCTAGTTTTATTTGTATGTCTATGCATTTATTTTTCTTTCCCCTCCTTTTTAACTTGCACTTTGTTTCAGTGTTCATTCATTTGTTCTTTTAATTTTTTGTTCTGTCTTTTTAATAGATTTTCTTTTTTTTTACTTCCTCTTTAAAACTTCTGTGTGAAAGGTGCTAAATCACTAAAAATTTGTTGTAGTTGAGCAAAGCAGTGCTAAATAGTGCATACTACAGGAAGGTAAATAAGTTCAATGTGCGATAAGGTGATAAATCTGACAGTGCCGATGTGTCAGTTAATGAGCTCATGATTCTTAATCAACATCAGTGTATTAAAATGTAATAAACAATTTCACTCGTCTGTCTTCATTAACGGGTGGCAGAGAAGCAGCTGGATTCTCTCACACAAGAAATATGACATGCTGGACATGCAGATACACACACACACACACACACACTACCAATTAATACCTGATCTCTTGGTGAAATGCTCTGTCTTTAAAACAAAAAGCAGATTACTTTTACCTTACTCAAGACAGCACATTATTCCAGAACAAATTCATCACATTAATCCCCTTGCTGCCTTGCCTTCGCATGCAGAAGAACAGAACATAGAACAGAATATGAACTAGATGTAATTTCATAGACAACAGAAGCTTTGATCTCCTGTTAAACATACAAAAATCAATTGACACAATAAATTCACATTGGTGCAGTGGTTGATTTAATCAATTCACATTGTATAATAAACCCGTTAAATTACAGTGAGTCAAAGTGAGATGCATTGACTTGTGCGTTAGTACACACTGACAGAAACTCACTCTGGTATTCAGCACACACAAACATCCACACTCAAAAAAAAAAAACCATTGGATTTACTTAACCGAGTTATGGCAACCGGTCCTACGAAACTGTGTTAATTTAGATGTATTGAATACAGTTATGTTGAATTATTCAAAACATAACTGTATTCAATACATCTAAATTAACACAGTTTCGTGGGACTGGATGCCATAACTCGGTTAAGTAAATCCAATGTTTTATTTTTTTGAGTGCACATGCAGAACAACACACAGCTCTGTATCGCCCTTCTGTATTAGACAGATATATACAAAATTCATGTTTTTTCATAAATAAATACACATTTAAAAGAAACACTTGATGTTTATCTGTTACTCATCTGTGCACTATTGTGTAATACGGCACTTGGTATTCACTCTTTGAGTTGTGAATCTATAAACATCCAAAGGAACATGTGATCATTAAACTGACTACTTTGGGATAATTTGGTACATGCTTATATGTTAACATCTATGACCAATTTTGTATTTCGTAAACTTTTATCAGAAATATTTACCTCTAACTCAGACGATGCTACTGTGCCAGCTGATTTCAGTCTCCTGTGAACCCGTCACTTAGCATTTTCTGGTGATGTCATCAAGTCAAGTTTATTTATATTGCACTTTTAACAATAGACATTGTCACAAAGCACACTCAAAAAAATAATTGTACCAAAAACGTTGACTTTAAGTATTTCAATTACATGAAGTTTTTCCATGTAATTTTATTAGGCAAGTTCAATGTAAGGGTCCCATTTAATTCAAAGTGTTTCTCCCATGCTGAATCAGTGTGAATAAATTAAATAAAGTTAATGCAAACGTACACATAAACTTTGTGTTTATTCACTTAAAGATAAGGTGAGCTTTCACATAAACACTATGTATTAAAGTATATATACAATAGTAATGCATTTCAAATATGTTATCCTATCTCCTGTTAAAATCACAAAGCAATGCACAGCACAGATCTGACAACTTTATTGCTAACTTATCTGTACCAGCGGATGCCGTCGTACACCTGTCGTGTTGGCACTTGCACATCATTCAAAGACTTGTCACAGTATGTGTCTACCTCAACACAAAAACAAACAAGTAGTCAAGTCAAGTCAAGTCATTTGTATAGTGCTTTTAACAATAAACATTGTCGCAAAGCAGCTTTACAGAATTTGAACGACTTAAAACATGAGCTAATTTTATCCCTAATCTATCCCCAATGATGAAGCCTGCAGCGACGGTGGCAAGGAAAAACTCCCTCAGATGACATGAGGAAGAAACCTTGAGAGGAACCAGACTCAAAAGGGAACCCATCCTCATTTGGGCAACAACAGACAGTATGACTATAACATTAACAGTTTTAACATGAAGACAGTTTTGTTGATGTTATAAACTCTTCATTGATGGAAACTTGAGTGCAAAACTGTTCATGACAACTGCAGTCCTAAAGTTAGCTAGTCAACTGTAGTCCTCAGCCATAAAAGCATTACTGTAAGAGTCCAGAGCATCCTCCAGGTGTGACTTTCAACTGTCCTCATGGGGCCGTCCTCCACAGGAGCGATGCGATGAGACTCCAACCAGACACAGGGCACCAGGATGGATCAAGCAGGTCTGAGGGGCAGAAGAGGTTCAGCATCTCGATCCCAGGACCGATATGTAACTCAGAGGGACAGATGGGGGGGAGGGAGAGAAAACACAGGTTGTTAGGTATGCCCTAAAAATGACACAAGTATTAAATCTGTGTGGTAGGCTCGCAGAGACAAGAGTCTTGACATCAGGGATAATACACAACAATGGCATGTTAATATGGTTAAAAAATATCATGACCTGCTCTGGCTGGATGCTTGATTGGGTGATGGGAGCACACTCCTCAGCAATGATGGGATGCAGATGGGACCCTTAGGGCTGGCCAAGACAATTCAGTTACATTTCACCGGGTCTGGGACATGCGACAGAATGTCTGACGGCCGATTCCCTGCAGGCTACGATAGCCAGTCGAGGTCTCCACCCTCTCCACCAAAAGATTTCCTGTTGACTCCATGTAACTCATACCCCTTTTCCACCAAGTCAGTTCCAGGGCTGGTTTGGGGCCAGTGCTGGTGCTGGTTCACAACTCATTCAACTTGCGAGCCAGCTGAGAACCAGTTTGCTTTTCCATAGCTCGCGGTGATAAGAGAAGACACGTCATCGCTGTATACATCAGTTATGTCGCTGTATACGTCATTATGTTGCTGTATACGTCAGTTACGTTGCTACGTTTGCATAAACCTTGGCACGAATATCGAAGCAAAAACAACACGGAAGAAGCAGCAGCAACAACAACAACAACAATAATAATAATGGCTGACTTCGCGTTTGTACAGCTGCTGCTTCTCGTCGCTTAAAAATGGCGATCTTTCACGGTCTTGTTATTGTTGTTCGTCTTAACAACTCCGCCCCCCGCTGACGTAAGTGGTTCTTTCCTCTGGCCCAGCAGAGAGTTGGTGCTAGTCTGGAACCAGTTTTTCTGGCCCCAGAGCCAGTTCCTTGTCAGTGGAAACAGAAAACACGGTTCCAAACTAAGCACTAGCCCTGAACCAGCCCTGGAACTGCTTTGGTGGAAAAGGGGCATCAGAGGGACAGATTTGGGGGGAGGGGTGGAGAGAGAGGGAAAGAAAACACAGGTTGTTAGGTATGCCCAATGTCACCTAAATAAGTAGGAACAGTATACATATTGCACTGAGTACAAGCAGGCACTCCGGCAACTAACTATGACAGCATAACTAAAAGGAGAGAGCCAGAAGGTAACGCAGGCATGAGGGGCCCCGGGACATAAAGCAGCAGCCACTACACCATCAACAAACTCAAGTGAGCAAGCAAGTGGGGACTGACAGCATCCATACATCCCAGTTTACCAAAACACTCTGTCTGAGGATCCTCCAGAGCTACACCTTTACCTCATAAACACCATTAACACAAGGCTTGACTAAGGCTTGACGGTGTAGTGGCTGCTGCTTTATGTCCCGGGGCTCCCTCATGCCTGTGTTACCTTCTGGCTCTCTCCTTTTAGTTATGCTGTCATAGTTAGTTGCCGGAGTCCCTGCTTGTACTCGGTGCAATATGTATACTGTTCCTACTTATTCAGGTGACATTGGGCATACCTAACCACCTGTGTTTTCTTTCTCTCCCCCCCACCCCAAATCTGTCCCTCTGAGTTACATGGAGTCAACAGGAAATCTTTTGGTGGAGACGGTGGGGACCTCGACTGGCTATCGTAGCCTGCAGGGAATCGGCCGTCAGACATTCTGTCGCATGTCCCAGACCTGGTGAAATGTAACTGAATTGTCTTGGCCAGGCCTAAGGGTCCCATCTGCATCTCATCATTGCTGAGGAGTGTGCTCCCATCACCCAATCAAGCATCCAGCCAGAGCAGGTCATGATATATTTTTTACCATATTAACATGCCATTGTGTGTTATGCCTGATGTAAAGACTCTCGTCTCTGCGAGCCTACCACACAGATTTAATACTTGTCATTTTTAGGGCATACCTAAACAACATGTTTTCTTTCTCTCTCTCTCTCTTCCCCCCCCCCATCTGTCCCTCTGAGTTACATGTTGATCCTGGGATTGAGATGCTGGCCTCTTCTGCCCCTCGGACCTGCTTGATCCATCCTGGTGCCCTGTGTCTGGTCGGAGTTTTATCGCCCCACTCCTGTGAAGGACGGCCCCATGAGGACAGTTGAGGGTTATACCTGTTAAAACTGTTAATATTATAGTCAGGCTGTCTGTTGTTGCCCAAATGAGGATGGGTTCCCTTTTGAGTCTGGTTCCTCTCGAGGTTTCTTCCTCATGTCGTCTGGGGGAGTTTTCCTTGCCACCGTCGCCACAGGCTTGCTCATTGGGGATAGATTAGGGATAAAATTAGCTCATGTTTTAAGTCGTTCAAATTCTGTAAAGCTGCTTTGCGACAATGTTTATTGTTAAAAGCGCTGTACAAATAAACTTGATTTGATTTGATTTGATTTGACTAAACAGATATGTTTTCAGCCTCGACTTAAACACTGAGACTGTGTCTGATTCCCGAACATTACTTGAAAGGCTGTTCCATAACTGTGGGGCTTTGTAAGTACAGAAATTATGAACGCTATTCAGACTTTGGGCACACCGGCACAGTATGACACCGGCACAGTATGACACAGTATAGCATGAACTGTTTTTTTTTTTTTTTAAATTTAGTACCGGTACCTTACAACTTTTAGGAACATTAATTATGCTTGACATTTTGCAATTAGAAAAAAGTCGAGGTTGTTAATACTACAGGTGACAATGAAAGCAGGAGGCATTATGCAAATATGCTTTGGAACAACATGTATTCGACTGCATTAGAGTGTACACATGTACCTAATAAAATGGCCACTGAGCATGTACTGCATTACACCAGGGATTCAACCAAAAAATACATCCCATCATGAATATGCAAATACCACCATTTGGAAGTTCAATGCAGTTATCCTCAGCTAATATGAAAAAGATAAAACCAAATAAGATAATGCAAATAAACAGGTAAACTGTTTACCTGTACAAGTTTAACTAAATGAATAAATACATAACAATAAAAACATAAAAGTCTGAATTCCAAGGACTCTCTTTTTAGCCTCACCAAAAGAGATGCCCAAGCAATAAAGATAAGGCATGGTAACACATGCAACAGTTACAAGGTGAAATAACAGCAGAACAGCAGTAATGAGCTAATGAGGGGTAGGGGTGGGAGCAATCATGACAGAACTGTACGCATCCAAATTGAAGGTAACTGTCTACCTGACCCCCAGGGTTGCAGCTCCAACAAGCCAAATGCGGCTGGCTCAATTATCCAGCACCTTAAGTTGTGATCTCACTGAAGCATCTTTATTTTAAGTGCTTGGACCTTTGGGGACAGTCTGTTACCATCCAAGTTCATCAACACTTTCTGGATGGACTCAAATGTGAATTTGAGTTCTCGGGGATAGCTCAGATTGAGTGTGTAGATGAGCCCAAAAAGCATGGCACATCCAAAGGAAATACTTCCCAGCTTGCATAGAAGTTCCATGCCTTCAATCACTACTCCAACATCCTCTGGCTTTTCCTCACCATCAGCACCCTCTTTTTGGATCACGTAAAGCCCCATGGTGATCTGTGCGATGTCTCTCTAAGCTTCCTCATAGTTGACGTTCTAATGGTGAAAAACAATTTGAGAATTTTGAAATAAATTGATAAAACATTGCAAGACTGAAAGCTCACAGTAAAATGCAATTACTGACCAAGTACTCCTTGATAAGAGTGCTGCTGTCCTCACTGAGATAAGCATAAAGACCTCGTAGTACACAGCCCCTCTTGACTTTGATGTCCTCACTCTGCAAAAGAATGTACGAGATGTCAAATATTAAGGCTAGCAATTTTTCAAGACATTTTCCAACATTTATCAGATCTTTATCACAAATAACCCCATGTGAGGTGGAGAGGAAGGTTGTTGAGGTAAACAAAGATGGACATTGCGAAGTGGAGGTGTAACAGCCAGAGTATCACAATAGAGCATTACTAGTTTATTGTTTTACTGCTTAGTACTGCAAGTGTTTCTCTTGCATCTCTCTCTTTTGACTTCCTCAACTTCAGTAATATGGACTGTAGAGAAGACAACGAGCCACAAGCGTTTTATTGTCCGTGAGTGTTGTAGAATATGCTGTTATACCTGGCTTTATATGGTCCTTATCTATGCGTACCATGTGGAAATCCCACCACTTTGTCTCCTGCCTTGCAACTTTATTTATGTTGAAGCTATGCTACTAGCATCCGTGGCTAAGCTTCCCTCCAACTCCACGTTACAGAGGGTAGGAGAAGATATAAAAAAGAGGGGAGATAGAGAAGAGGAGTGACCATGTAAAGAAAAGGAGGAATTGTAGGAGATGAGTGGATGAGTGGAAGGGAGAAGTAGAAAGATGAAATACAAAAGAGAGGTGCTTAGAGTATGATGAAAGAAAGTTAAGTATGGAAGCTGAAGACACCAAGAAATGGGAGGTGGTCCAACATCTCATCCATGGATCCAAGAATATAAAGGATGGAGGCAAAGGAAAGAAAAATGAAAGAATGACAAAGTGGATTGAGGAGGAAGAAGATTAAACAGCGGAAGGCAGATGGGAAAAAGAGATGTTACATGGGGAGAAAAACCTTATTTGGCTAAATAATGCAGCAGTTTAATGCACTTGCCTTAGCTGTTGAAGCCATGATGAGCCTAATCTTACTTCCAGCAGCTCCTCCTCTACTGCTGAAGAGCTTCATCAAGTTAGGTGTGTATTTGTCAAGTTCTGCCAAAAACTTGGCTTGAAGTGGTGAAGTTGTTATGCACATGAATTCCGCATTTATCTATAAGAGAAAAAAAATGATACAAGAGGTGTCAATAGGAAAAATAAGAAGTAATAACTTTCTAGCTTTAATAGGTTTCTGGGCTGAAAAAGGACAGACGCTTTGGAGACTTAGTACTTGGGCAAAATCTTAAATGCACATAAATCACATTTCAATCTTCTTGAATGGGGAGTTGTCTATCTTCAACCTTCTGGTTTGTATTATCATTTCCTTTCCATATTTCAGGGCTTTGTCAAACCGTTAACACAGTCTTATAAGCACCTGCGCTAGCTCATACCAGGCTGATTGTCAAGCTATAGAGAGCAGTTGCACAAGCCATCAATACCAAAGTTGGGCAGCTACAAAAAATCTAAATTGTGACAGCTGGTGGCATGTCAATACATTGATATGCCACCACTCTGCATTTTTAAACTTTCCATTGGAAAAGTAAGTGTACAGTCTCCCTTTACAATCAGTCTCTGAAAATGTGGTCTTAAGAAATGCTGTTGACATGAAGAAAAAAAAAGTTTACCATGGATGTATTGCACAAATAGACATTCATATAGAATAAAATATTCTTTTCCCCAACTGAATTATTACCTGAACATAATTTTGGAAAGCAGTTATACATCAGCAGAGCAGTGTGCAGAATGTTGATCAGTAATGCTCACCTCACTCACTGTGAATAAGGCAGGCCATCTGTTCACAAATTCAGAGACTAAAGGTGAGTCCTGGACAACCTCCTGACATCTGTAGGAGAAGGTTTTCTGCATTTTCTCCTTGACCACAGCCTCGTTGTGTCTCTTTTTCACCTCTGTCAAGAGAGCTACTCTTTCATTCTCAAGACTCTCTCTTGTTTCACCACAAGGGAGAAATGGAAGAAAGTTAACCTCTGCTTTTCTTGTTTTTTGATGTTTGCAGCTGCTTTTTCTTGTCCTTTGCGCTTGTTCTTGAGAGAGTTTACACTGACTTCTGGGTGTCCGATTTTGCACAGTTTAGTGCGAAAATTGGCAACTTTTGTCTTTAAATACTGTTTCCATCCTTCATGGCCGGCATGAGTTCCTCTTTCCCTCAAACATGGATGGACATGCATCAAGACCTCAGCAGCCTCTTCAATTTGGGAATCACTCGGATATGTTGTGTAGCTGAAGATCTGTTCGGCCATGCCTTCAAGAATATCCATTCTTAGCTTTGGGGGAGGGGTAAGAGGCATGTCGTTTGCTCTGAATTCTGCGTTTGCTCTTTGAAGTTGAATTTCAGCAAAATATGAAAAGTTGGGAACAATGAAGACTGGAGGCCACAAAGAGGTTCTTGACTCTGGAGCTGGATCTAAAATGATAGTGTCTGTGCTGCTAAATGAATAATCAGAAGAAAAACTGTCCTCGTGCAAGGATGGAGACCTGTGTGAGTTCCCAGAGCTGTAAGATGTAGTGGGAGAAGTCAGTGGGGTGCTGGTGCTGCAAGGTGGTAGAGTCCCTGGAATGCTGGAGCTAGTTTCTTCACATGCAAGAAATATCACTTTCAGAGTATCCCTGTCTCTTATTTCACTGGTTGACGTAAGATTGACATATTCATTTCCAAAATCTGCATCTTTATACTGGAGCCTGAACTGCTGCACAAGTCCAAAAGCAGTCTTTATCTCATGGACAAGTTGATCCACAGACGCTGGTATCCCTGACATCAGGCTAAGTTTTCTGGCATCATCTCCACCAAAGATGACTCTCAGGTGGACAGGACTTGACATCTTTCACTTTTTGTATTCTAGGGAACAAATACAGGACACAAAGGTTATGATAATACCAAACAATTACTGCAACTTCAATTAAGAACTTCAACTAATGTTCATTTTTAGCAGTTAATCAGAGGATTCCCATTTGGTTAATTCTACCATGTCTGACTTGAAAATTATGGAAGACAGACAAACAGAGAGAGACAGATAGATAGATACAGACAGATACAGACAGACAGGCAAATAGATAGATACAGAGACAGACAGACAGACAGACAGACAGACAGACAGACAGACAGATAGATAGATAGATAGATAGATAGATAGACAGACAGACAGATACAGACAGATAGATACAGACAGACAGATACAGAGACAGCTAGATACAGACAGAGACAGACAGCTAGAGACAGACAGACAAATAGATAGAGACAGTGACAGACAGACAGATACAGACAGACAGCTAGATACAGAGACAGCTAGACACAGAGACAGACATAGAGACAGACATAGAGACAGACAGACAGAGACAGACAGACACAGAGACAGACAGATACAGACAGGCAGATACAGACAGGCAGATGTTAGTTGAAATCACATAACCACACAGTATATATTGTCACTGAATACCTAAAAACCTTTAACATTTTCATGGTGAAAACAAGATTAATACAATTCAACAATTTTTCATATAACAATTGATCAAGTGATTTTTTGTTACACCCCTACTTCATGAGATAGTTTTTGATTGATTGATTGATTGATTGATTGATTACTTTATTCTGAACAATAAAGAAGATATAAAAATAAAAATTTAAATAAAAAATACAATAATCAAAACATCATCATAAACAAACAGAATAGCGTAGCCACAAGGCAATAACATAACAATGTTCAGAAAGGATTAGGAAGAAGTAATAACTTATCCAATCCTAACCCTCTATACCACCGCTAATCAAATGTCACTTTCCACCACAATAAACTATATATACAAAAGAAAACAAAAGCAATAAACAAAAAAGAAAACATACCAACATACCAAAACATACCGACATGGTATAATATCAACCAAATCAAATCATATATACAGATACTTGTGTTATGCATATAGACACACATACAATACATCTATACAGTACATACATATACACATACCTATAACTATACACTAAATACAAGAAGACCAGTCACAGACTTACTCTCAATTTCATCATCACCTATATAGTCTGCCTGTCCTCATTCTCATATATTTTTAGTAACATGTTTTTATATAATTTTTTAAATAGTTTTATGTTGGTGCTATTTTTGAGCTCATTATCCAGACCATTCCACAATTTCACCCCACAGACTGTTATGCACATACTTTTCAGAGTTGTTCTAACATTTACTCTCTTAAAATTCATTTCCCCTCTCAGGTTATACCCACCCTGCCTTTCCATAAACGTATTTTGTACCTCACCCGGAAGAAGGTTATGTCTTGCTTTATACATAATTTGTGCAGTCTTGTGTTTAACCAGATCAGTGAATTTCAGAGTGTGTGCTTTTACGAATAATGTGTTTGTATGCTCAAGATATCCTGTATTATTGATGATTCTTATTGCTCTTTTTTGTAATGTGCATAACGGCTGCAGGTTAGATTTGTAGGTATTACCCCATATCTCCACACAGTAGCTCAGTTATGGAAGTATGAGTGCATTATACAGAGTATGTAGTGATTTATAGTCCAGAATGTGTCTTGATTTCCCCAAAATTGCAGTAATCTTTGCTATTTTTGCTTTAACATGATTAATATGCGGTTTCCAGCAGACTTTATGATCAACAATCACACCCAGAAATTTTATTTCATAAACTCTTTCTATGGTTATGTTGTCAATTTTCAATTCAACTTGAGGGTTTGACTTATATTTTCCAAATAACATAATCTTTGTTTTACTCAAATTCAATGACAATTTGTTTATGTTAAACCACCTTTTTAATTTATTCATTTCGGTTGTGATTGTTTCCATAAGCTGCTGTGCATTGTCCCCGGAGCAAAAGATGTTTGTATCATCAGCAAATAATATGCATTTCATTATACTTGATACATTACATAAATCATTAATGTACAATATAAACAGTTTAGGACCTAAGACAGACCCTTGCGGTACTCCACATGTTATGGGCAAATACTCAGATGTGTGATCTCCAATTTTTACAAATTGTTGCCTGTTACTTAAGTAGCTCCTCACCCAGTCCAAACCAACCCCTCTGATACCATACCTCTCTAATTTTTTGAATAGAATGTCGTGATTTATTGTATCAAATGCTTTCTTTAGATCTATGAAAATTCCCATAACATGTTTTTTATTGTCTATACCATTTGTAATTTTCTCGATAAGTTCCATTAATGCCAGGGTTGTTGATCTGTCTTTCCGGAATCCGTATTGACTGTCAGCTAAAAGTTTATATTTTTCAATGAAGTTGTCTAGTTTTGCTGTGAACAGTTTTTCGAGGATCTTGGAGAACTGAGAGAGTAAAGAAACTGGCCTGTAATTTGTGTAATGGTGTCTATCTCCACATTTATATAAAGGTATAACTTTAGCTATTTTCATGTTGTTTGGAAATTTACCAGATTGAAAAGACATATTACATATGTGAGTAAATGGTTCTGCAATTTCTTCAATAACTTTTTTTATTAAACTCATATCAATATCATTCCAGTCAGTGGAGGTTTTACTTTCACTTCTCCTTACAATGTCTATGACCTCTTTTATGCCAACTGCACCAAGGAATATAGATTTAGGATTTCTCTCCCATCGAGCAGCCTCGATGAGATAGTGAGAAAGAAGTTTCATTATAGACATACCTTAAACAATAATGTGCCTTTTCAAAGTAACCATCCGTTTCATATCCACAGTGTAGTCACAGAGTGGATAAGCATCGGCCAGGCTTTCAAGATCAACCAGGGCAACCTCTCTATTAGGAGGTGTAGTCAGCTCATAAGCTCTGAAATGCTCATGATACCATGCACACAATATCCTTACAACAAAGCTCAAACTGCTTTCAACAATGCAGATTTGAAGGATTTCTGCAAACTCAGGAAGTCCACCAGTTGAACCAAATACACAATAAATGACTTCCACCCATTTACACCGAAAATATTAATACATTAATATGTTTCAATATTTTTAAAACACTGTAGCCTGACCGTAATATGGCTTGTCCACTGTAGAGTGAGCTAGCACCAAACTCCAGCAGCAGGTGCCAGCCGCTAAACATGTACATAAACCTATGCTCTGTTAGCCTAGGGCTAGCCCTTAGCTTAAGGCCGTCACATCCCGCCTAATGGAAATGGCAACACCCGGACTCATCTCGGACGTGAGGACACCGAAAGTAGTAAATAATGCAGCCTGGGCAAAAATAGCCTGACCACTAGCTTCATTCAGCTATAACCGGGGTGGAAGCAGTGCTGCTAGCTCATGCTAAAAGTCATATCCATGCTTTCAGGCACGCGCCCATCTAACTTCACCCGACTTTCAAAAATATAAATGCCAAAGCATTCACATTGTCTTTGAGAAACTCGAAAAAAAAAAACTTAATTAATCAATATAATTCTAAAATATCATATTACTACCATTAACACAATATATTTCAAACAATTAACCTTACCTTCACATAAACAGCACAGTCATCGTCCTCCATCAGTCAGGATCAACACGTTGTCCACAGTGTCAAGTGTGTAAGGGCAAGGTGGGCGAACCCGGAGATTACTGCAGTTACCTTGGTGACAACACGTTGGCACACGTCCACTGTCCTCTTATGTGATCCAGTCAGATAAAGTTTACTTGATTTGTTTACATTCTGTTTGTAAAGAGCATATTTACATACTGTTTAATTATTCATATCAAATAAACTTTCAGTTTTACCAATTTTAGTTACAATTTACTTGAAAATAATGCTTCATGTTTATTAGGGCCAAGAATCATTTTTTTGAGTGCACCTTTACAGAATTTTAGTGACTTTAAACATGAGCTAATTTTATCCCTAATCTATCCCCAATGATGAAGCCTGTGGCGACGGTGGCAAGGAAAACCTCCCTCAGACGGCATGAGGAAGAAATCTCGAGAGGAACCAGACTCAAAAAGGAACCCATCCTCATCTGGGTGATAACAGAAAGTGTGATTATAACATTTTTAACAGTTTTAACATGAAGTCAGTTTTGTTGATGTTATAAACTCTTCATTGATGGAAACTTGAGTGCAAAACTGTTCATGACAACTGCAGTCCTAAAGTCAGCAAGTCGACTGTAGTCCTCAGCCATAAAAGCATTTCTGTAAGAGTCCAGAGCGTCTTCCAAGTGTGACTTTCAACTGTCCATATGGGGGCCGTCCTCCACAGGAGCGATGTGATGAGACTCCAACTAGATGTAGGGCAGCAGGATGGATCAAGCAGGTCCGAGGGGCAGAAGAGGTTCAGCATCTCAATCTCAGGATTGACATGTAACTCATCAGGTCTCTCAAAGTAGTGTCAGTGTGAATTTTATGTTATTAAATGGACTATAGCTACTGTAGACTGCTTTCATGAAATACTCATACAGCATTCACTTTTTAATAGCAAAACTGGCTTTATGAACTAATGGAAATTATTTAATTAAGATTATTTCTGTGGCAGAACCTTTTCACTTGGTTACATATTTCTTAGCAAGAGTAATAACTTTAGCTAACACATGACCTCAAACAGGAAAGTCAGAATGAAGAGAAAAGTAAGAAGTGTTATGCAACTTTCCTCAAAGATTCTGGAGAACAGGAGATTCAGACATGAGCAAGGAGGTGACGAGCTGTCTGTTGTGGAGAGTCATGGGTAAGATAGCTGCATGGGTACCGTCCAGCTGCAGGAGAAGGAGAAGCTGTTTGAGAGGAAAGAGGAGATAATATGTAATATAAATGCAGGTTTTTAAGGTTCCAGTTCATTCTTGAACCTCATCCTGCTAGTGCAGAGCAGAACTAAGCCACACCCACCTGCTGCAGTGAGGTCTGGAAGACTAAGCGTTATTGTGATCATAGAAATGTTAATGCAGAGACAGAGAGATGATCAAATTGTGTGCTCTGCTTTGCTATCTGCTCTCAAACATGCCTGCTCTATGTATGTGGGTTTGTGTTTGTGTTTGTAGAAAGTGTGTGTGTTGATTGTGTGTCTGCTGTCATCCCTCCCTGGAGGCGAATCCATGACTCACCCTCACTCTGTATGAGTGTGTGTGTGTGTGGGAGGACAGCTGGAATGTGGGATGTGAGTGCATTGTACAGTACACTATTTCATAGAACAAGCTGTGTGTGTGCCTGTGTGTGTGTTTCATTATTTCTAGCAGTGTGAACCAACACAGTGTGTATAATGTGAGACTAGAGCTGAACAGTTTTATTCCTTTGCGAAAGAAAACACACACACACACACACACACACACACACAGTTATAAACACAATAATATACAAACTTCCTAACAAACTGCGAATGCACACTGAATTCCAAGTCAATTGTGAGATATAATCAGCTTCTAAGTTCATCGTTATGGGCCCATCCTCAGCAGAAGTGAAGTGCTGAGAACTCCAACCAGAAGTAATGCATCAGGATGGATCACCAAAGGCATGAACGAGTTTTTCTGTGTCGTGTAGTGGCATTATATTTCTTATCTTAGCAATATTCCTTTACACATTCCTCAATTTTATTATGCTGGTGTCTCTCATCTGGTTTTGCCAAAACATACAACTGTGTGTCATCAGCATAACAGTGGAAACTAATACCATGCTTACGAATAATATCACCCAGAGGTAATAAAGAAAAAAGCAGTGGGCCTAAGACAACCTTGTGGAACATCAAACTTGTCCTTAGTATGTCTAGAAAAATCACCATTTACATCAACAATATGCATAAGACCTGAGCCAGGAGTGGGCCGTTCCCTTAACTCCTACAACATTTTCTAGTCTATCCAGGAGAATGGAATGATCAGTTATTTCATTGCCAGTTATTTCTAGGATTAAATACAAAATCTTGCTTTTAACCTATAAAGCTCTTCATGGTTTTGCCCCTTCCTATCTCTGTGAGCTAATTCATTTGTACTGTCCCTCCTGCTCTCACAGATCTTCTGTATGTGGACTTCTGACTGTTCCATGTTTTAAACTGGCATCTATGGGTGGCAGATCATTCAGTGTTGCTGCTCCTAAACTTTGGAACTCGTTACCACAATTGCTTTGTGACTGTTCCACTCTCTCTTCCTTCAAAGCTAACTTGAAAACTTTTCTCTTTACCTCACACTACTCTTCCTAGTGTGGCTTTTTTTGGTAACTCCTGTGTAAAGCGTCCTTGGGTTTGTGAAAGGTGCTATATAAATTGAAATTTTTATTATTATTATTATTATTATTATTATTATCAGTGGTGTCAAAGGTTGCACTAAGTTCAAGCAATACAAGCATGGAGACAGCCCTGATCAGAGGCCAGTAGTAGGTTGTTTACTACTATAACCAGTGCTGTCTCTGTGCTATGATTAGGTCTAAATCCTGACTGATACATTTCATGGATGTTATTCCTATTTAGATATGAGCATAACTGCTATGCCACAGCTTTTTCTAGGATCTTGGCAATAAAGGGAAGGTCTGATATTGGCCTATAGTTCAATTATATCCAATGAATACCGCACTCCAACAAGTTGTTTTTACTTGGTGATTTTAATGCTCATGTGGGGGCAGACCATACAGTGTGGAGCAGGGTCATGGTATTGAGGTTTTTCACCTGATGTCACAGGGTCACGTGACGCCCCGGTGTCCGCCATTTTGAAGGTCAAGCTAGCTAATGTCAACAACAGTAGCTAGTATGTTACTGTAGCAATGTTTACATTCAGTCATTTGGATGACTGTTAAAACCTTTCAGTCTCAAGTTTTTCCTTTACTGTATTTACTAGTTTACTGTAATTATGATCCGGCAGCTATTTACACCGGATCCGAGCACGCTAGCTCCCAGCCTGCCCGAGCGCGCTAGCTCCCAGCCTGCCCGAGCGCGCTAGCTCCGGCAAGCTCGGACGTCGGCTCCGGCAGCTATTTACACTGGATCCGGTGTAAATAGCTGCCGGATCATAATTACAGTAAACTAGTAAATACAATAAAAGAAAAACTTGAGACTGAAAGGTTTTAACAGTCATCCAAATGACTGAACGTAAACATTGCTACAGTAACATACTAGCTACTGTTGTTGACATTAGCTAGTGCTAACAGCTAGCTGCTAGTACACTGCTACAACACAGACACCGACCCTAATAATACAGTTCTTGGTCATTGCCTGGTAACAGCAAATTTATAACGGGCCATGTCTCAACAGACTAAGAAGTTATTTTAATGACATTTAATAACATTTTGTTTATCCTGAGGACCGAAAGTAAATGAAAATGTGAACAAACCTTAGCTGTAATAAGATGGCGACCACCAGCTCCAGGGACAACCCGCTGATGTAGGCATGTTACCCAGCCTGACACAAAATATTTGTAGGCATCCAAACTCTTGTACGCTTTCAGATCAATACCTGTGTATGGCGATGGGTTTTTAACGACATAGGTATACAGATCATGTGGGCCGAAGTCAGGTAAAGACGAGGGCTTCGTGTACTTCCGTACGTCAGTGAACAATCCTGGTGGAAGCAGGTAAACGTCGTTCTCTAAGCCTGCTAACCTCAATTTTTGCAAATACCTCTCCCTCTGCTCGCCCTGTAAATGCCCGACGTCGCTGGATAGTGAAGGTGTTTTCTGCATCTCGCTCCTTTTTCTTTTATGTTTTTCGTTTGTCGCCTTCCTCGCATTCAAACTGATTCGAGCCGTGACGTCCAAAATGGCAGCATCACATGACTTGGTCACGTGGGTGAAAAACCTCAATAGGAAAGGAGAACTCTAATGGTACTCTACTACTAATACTCTGCACTGAGAAACAACAGGTCATAACCAACACACACTTGCAGCAAAAAAAAGAGCTTCAAATCAACATGGAGGCACTCGCGCTCTGGTCACTGGCATCAGATTGACTTCATTATCATCAGGCAGCACGACTGGCATGATGTCAAGCTCACACAAGCTGCCAGAGCAACAACCTGCTTCTCTGATTATGCTCTTTTGTGCAGTAAAGTCTCTATTGCCCTTAAACAGAAACACAAACACCAAAGAGTGCAAGAAAATTAAATGTTGCAAAACTTGCAAACTATGAGGTGAGAGACCTACTTAAAGAAAAGATTTCAATTGCTGTGGGGGGGGGGTGTCGTCAACTCGGACTATGACTCCACGAAACACCATTGGGACGATCTTCATGACAAAATATAAAGCAGTGGCAGACACAATCAGGTTTGCCAAAAAAAAAAAAAATAGGTACCCTATGGGTACATGTGGCTACTGCTTAGAAATAAAATTATTTTCTGATACCATGTCCATAGAGTAAATATAGCATATATATTTACTCTATGAGGCAGTAGCCACAAAAATGAAGCATAATCCAAGAATGAACAATTTAAAAATCAAAGAAGTAAAATATACCAAGTGTCTTTACCTTATATTATTCTACTCTTACCTCTTACAGTTTCCGAAACTGAAACCTCCAAACCAAGGCTGACATACACACGCTGTCGCCATGACCCAAACTCTTATTTCCTGGAAAAGGCCCGGCGTTCGAGCTCAGTGGTCTTTTTTCGACAACTTCCCATAACAACTCTGAAGTGTGTCACATCTCCATCACACATGGGACCACTGGCCAAAGAAGGTGAGGAAATGGGGACAACCTGGAGTATATTTTAGATAGATAGATTCTTGATTGTCATTGCACATTACTATACAACAAAACACTGTTTGAGGGCTCAGATCACAGCAGCATATCAATAAAAAAAAATATATATATATATGTTTAAACTGAGAAAATGTATCATTTAAAGAGAAAAATTAGATGATTTTAAATTTCATGACAACAACACATCTCAAAAAAGTTGGGACAAGGCCATGTTTACCACTGTGAGACATCCCTTTTTCTCTTTACAACAGTCTGTAAACGTCTGGGGACTGAGGAGGCAAGTTGCTCAAGTTTAGGGATAGGAATGTTAACCCATTCTTGTCTAATGTAGGATTCTAGTTGCTCAACTGTCTTAGGTCTTTTTTGTCGTATCTTCCATTTTATGATGCACCAAATGTTTTCTATGGGTGAAAGATCTGGACTGCAGGCTGGACAGTTCAGTACCCGGACCCTTCTTCTACACAGCCATGATGCTGTAATTGATGCAGTATGTGGTTTGACATTGTCATGTTGGAAAATGCAAGGTCTTCCCTGAAAGAGACGTTGTCCGGATGGGAGCATATGTTGCTCTAGAACCTGGATATACCTTTCAGCATTGATGGTGTCTTTCCAGATGTGTAAGCTGCCCATGCCACACGCACTAATGCAACCCCATACCATCAGAGATGCAGGCTACTGAACTGAGCACTGATAACAACTCGGGTCGTCCTTCTCCTCTTTAGTCCGAATGACATGGCGTCCCTGATTTCCATAAAGAACTTCAAATTTTGATTTATCTGACCACAGAACAGTTTTCCACTTTGCCACAGTCCATTTTAAATGAGCCTTGGCCCAGAGAAGACGTCTGCGCTTCTGGATCATGTTTAGATACGGCTTCTTCTTTGAACTATAGAGTTTTAGCTGGCAACGGCGGATGGCATGGTGAATTGTGTTCACAGATAATGTTCTCTGGAAATATTCCTGAGCCCATTTTGTGATTTCCAGTACAGAAGCATGCCTGTATGTGATGCAGTGCCGTCTAAGGGCCTGAAGATCACGGGCACCCAGTATGGTTTTCCGGCCTTGACCCTTACGCACAGAGATTCTTCCAGATTCTCTGAATCTTTTGATGATATTATGCACTGTAGATGATGATATGTTCAAACTCTTTGCAGTTTTACACTGTCGAACTCCTTTCTGATATTGCTCCACTATTTGTCGGTGCAGAATTAGGGGGATTGGTGATCCTCTTCCCATCTTTACTTCTGAGAGCCGCTGCCACTCCAAGATGCTCTTTTTATACCCAGTCATGTTAATGACCTATTGCCAATTGACCTAATGAGTTGCAATTTGGTCCTCCAGCCAGAGGCGCATCTTGTCACCAGTCAAGGCAGGCAGCTGCTTGGGGCCCCTGATCCACTAGGTGGCAAAAGAGAGTCGAGATTTGACACTTGCGTTTTGAAAAGTCATTGCGCGTATTAACCTGCAAATAGAAAATTGTGCCTGTCGTACATAAACCAGCTATTCTTCTAATTACGACGTCAAGAAGAAAATGAAGAGGAGCTATCCACCCGGGAATGTAAAAAGAAAAAAGAAAAAAGGAAGAGGAGAGAAGAAAGCAAGACAGTGGTAAGTCAGTCGAAATAATAATGAATGATGTAGTGCTATATAATGGTGCTAGTCTAGTTTCACTCACGTTAGCATGGCCATACTTTTCTTTTGTTGATTTTAATGACTGTACACAAAGGCTAAAAGCCTTTAAAGTTTTTTGTTTTGTTTGTTTGTTTTAATATAATTGGCAATTACCTTGCACTGTCTGTTAAAATGAACAGAAACTTACAGTAACTTAAGAAATATAGAAAACGCTGCTCACAAATTGTTGTTTTTATGAAACATTTATGAAAATGCTGACATCTATTTGTAACTTTTTGTAACTTCACTTTTTGTAGCGTGTGAAATAAAAAAACATTACTGTTCACAATTTGTTGTTGATTTATTGAACTGCATGTGTTCGTAACTTCACAATTTGTAACTTGTGAAATAAAAAAACTATATTGCTTAGAATTTGTTGATGTTTTATTAAAATAAAGAGTTTGTCCTAGTGAATTTCTGTTGTGTGGGGTGGGGTTTCTGCTTGGGGCCCCACCAGACCCTAGAATCGCCTCTGCCTCCAGCTGTTCCTTTTTTGTACCTTTAACTTTTCCAGCCTCTTATTGCCCCTGTCCCAACTTTTTTGAGATGTGTTGCTGTCATGAAATTTCAAATGAACCAATATTTGGCATGAAATTTCAAAATGTCTCACTTTCGACATTTGATTTGTTGTCTATGTTCTATTATGAATACAATATCAGTTTTTGAGATTTGTAAATTATTGCATTCCGTTTTTATTTACAATTTGTACTTTGTCCCAACTTTTTTGGAATTGGGGTTGTATGTATATTGCAGTATGTAATTATTCAATGTAGCCAAACACAGTAAGGTGCAGAGTGAGAGTCCAAGTCCAGATCAGGCCTGCAGCAGAGCTTTTACAGCCCTGGGAAAGAACCTATTTTGGTGTCTTGCTGTTTGTGACTTTATGACCCTAAGCCTGCCAGAGGGAAGGGTGTCAAAAAGACATTGTCTGGAGTGAGTGCAGTCAGTCCTAATCTTTGTGGCTCTGTTTCTCAGCCTGGCAAAGTAAATCTGTTCCAGGGATTGAAGAGGGGTACCAATGATTTTAGATGCAGTCCTGATGATCCGCTGCAGATCTTTCCTCTCCTCTGAGGTGCAACTGGAGAACCACACTATGCATCCATAGCTCAGAACACTTTGTATGGTGCACTGGTAGAAGTTGGTGAGGAGCTTCTGTGAGAGCCCAGTTTTCCTCAGGGATCGCAGGAAGAAGAATCTCTGCTGGGCCTTCTTCACCATCTCTCTGGTATTCACTCCCCATGTCAGGTCCTCTGAGAGGTGAACACCGATGTACTTGAAGCTCCCCACCTGTTCCACCTCCTCTCTAGAGATCACCAGGCTGGCATTTGTTTTATCATGTCATTTTCTGAAGTCAATGACAAGCTCCTTTGTTTTGTTGGTGTTGAGGAGCAAGTCTTTGTTCTGACACCAAGATGTGAGGGCCTGAACTTCCTCTCTGTAGGCTGCCTCATCACTATTGGTTATCAACCCCACCACAGCTGTGTCATCTGCAAACTTGTATATTTGGTTTGAGTTATGAATGGGAGAACAGTCCTGTGTGAAGAGTGAGTAAAGGAGTGGACTAAGAACACAGCCTTGGGGGGGGGGGTGCCAGTGTTTAAGATGGTGCTGGAGGAGATGAGGTCTCCAAGTCTCACATGCTGTGGTCTGTTGGAGAGGAAGTCCTTAATCCAGCTACAGAGGTGGTGGTCCAGGCCCAGAGACAGCAGCTTGTTGGCTCGGATCGACAGTGTTGAAGGCCGAGCTGAAGTCAACGAGCAATATCCTCACATAGGTGTCAGGGTTCTCCAGGTGAGTCAGTACAGTGTGGAGTATGAGGGAGATGGGGTCCTCAGTGCACCTGTTGGTTTTGTAGGCAAACTGGTACTGGTCCAAGTCAGCAGGGATGGAGGTTTTGATGTAGTTCATCTCCAGTCTTTCAAAGCATTTCATGATTATCAGTGTTAGTGCAACAGGCCAATAATCATTCAAGCATGTGACTGCTGAGCGCTTTGGGATGGGTATGATGGGGGGACTATGGCCTCCTTCATTGACTTGTTGAATATGTCAGTGAAAACAGCCACCAGTTGGTGTGTACATGCTTTTAGAGCATGTCCTGGGACCCCGTCCAGACTAGTTGCCTTCCTGCCATTGATGTTGAGCAGGGCCCGCTTAATCTGGTACTGGTGCAATGCCATTGGATGTCTCTCTTTCGGGGGGACTGGAGGTGTGTGAATAAAATAGGAATGCACTTTCTCTCGGTAATAAACATAAACTTGTCTGAAAGCGATTTCTTTAATCTAGTCCATTTATTTCGAATGGTGAACTGAATTGTATACACTCACTGGTCTTTTTAATAGGAACACCTGTATGCACATGCACAGTGTGCTATTGTTACACTCATTCTTACATTCTTACAACATGATGACATAGTGGCTACAGCCTGTATATGAGGCAGTAGCCACAAAAAGCACAAGGACTGGTTTGATGAAAACAATGTGTCTGTGAGTTGTCTACTTGATGAACTCCACTCCCTTTACACTGCCTACATAAATGATAAGAACTCACAAGCAAAGAAAGATCATTACAACAGAACTAAGGAAAAGGTACAAGCCAAACTGCATGAGATGAAGAACACTTGGTGGATGGAGAGATCTAGGGAACTACAGGCTGTTTCCGACACAAAGGATGTGAAAATGTTCTTCAGTGAGCTGAAAGCTGTGTATAGCCCATCCTCTAGGGGTACAGGCCCTCTTCTCAACCTTGAAGGGCAGTCTCTTATCAAAGAACCAGCCCTTATCTTAGAGCAATGGGCAGAGCACTTTAGCTACCTCTTAAACCACCAGTCAGGTATCTCTGGTGGTGCCATCACCGGAATACCCCAGAGTTCAATGATTGAGGAACTCAACAATGCCCCAACCCCTGCTGAAACACTGAAGGTAATTCAACAACTCCAAAGTGGAAAAGCTCCCAGTGAGGATGACATACCACCAGAAGTGTATAACCATGGTGGCGACATGCTTACAGTAGAATTAACTCAACTGTTCAAACAGCTCTGGGAAGAGGAAGCAGTCAGACAAGATTTCAAAGATGTATTGCTTATCCACCTGCACAAGAACAAAGGCTATAGGTGGGTGTGTGATAACCACTGGGGCATTTCACTCCTGAACATCGCTGGCAAAGTTTTCCCTAAAGTGATCGGCAACCGCTTTACCCCCCCCCCCACACACACACACACACATGGACTACATCCAGTGTGGCTTCAGATCCAGCAGAAGTACCACTGACATGATGTTCACAGCAAGGCAAATCCAAGAAAAATGTAGGGAACAAAACCACGACCTTTCCATGGTGTTTATCAATTTTACCAAGGCTTTTGACTCTGTCAGTTGGGAAGGGTTTTGGAAAATTCTTGCTAAGGTTGGATGCCTTCTAGGGGTAGTTAACATCATCCACCCATTCCATGATGGTTTGATGGCACGTGTTGCAGACAATGGGAAGATCTCAGAGCCATTCCTAGTCTCAAATGGAACAAAGCAGGGCTGCATAATGGCTCCCCTCCTGTTTGGCATAATTTTTTTTCTGCAATGCTATATGACACCTTCAAGGACTGCAGTAAAGGTGTCTTGATCAGTTTTAGAGTGGATGGCAGCGTCTTCAACCTCCGACGCCTTAAGGCACGATCAAAAATCTGCACCCTGCTGTTGTGTGAGTTTCTTTATGCAGATGACTGTGTATTGATGGCCCATTCCCAGGAAGACCTACAGAGTATTGTGGATGACTTTGCCAGAGCAGCTATCTGCTATGGTCTGGCGCTATGGGAGCCGACTGCCTCTCCAGTAGCTCTGTAGTTTTTAGCTCTTGAAATGTCTTTTTTTCACTTTTTTTTTACTTTTTTGCTCTTCTTACAAAGACATAGTGCGTTTTTCTTCATATCCCATGAATATTTTTAACTTTAACACGCAACCAGGAGCCAGTTTTCTTGCTTATTCAAGAGAGGAGCTGTTGGCCCTGAAAACAATGGGACGAGCCGGGATATGACACCCCATCCAAGTGGAGCTGAGGAGGAGACACAGGGGCTGCAAAGCTGGGGCTAAACTAAAGGCTAGGCTAGCGGACAACCGGCAGTGCTGCAAACCATCCATTCCATCCATTATCATGGGGAATGTGAACTCGCTGCCGAACAAGGTAGACGAGGTATCCACACTGAACAACCAGCAGATTTACCGTGAGAGCAGCTTGTTTATCTGGAGACATGGCTAACCCACCTCATACTGGATGCTAATGTAGACCTGCAGGGATTCACTGCTGTGAGAGCCGACAGAGACACTAAAGCATGTGGGAAAAGCAAAGGTGGGGGATTCATCATCTACGTGAACAACCACTGGTGTAACCCGGGACATATCTCTGTAAAGACAGTCTTATGTTGCCCAGACTTGGAGCTGCTAGCTGTTAGCCTGTGGCCATATTATTTGCCGAGGGAGTTCAGTCACATGATCACCATCTGCGTTTACATCCCTCCGAGGGCAGACGCAGATGCTGCATGTGAGAGGATTCACCCTGTCACAGCAAGGCTGCAGACACAGCACCCTGAGGCATTTATGATAATTTCTGGGGACTAGGCTTAGGGTTAGGGTTAGGGTCATGCTACTTTGGACTCTATTTTGGCTGCTTTTTACCAGGTTGTGGACTGTCCAACAAGGAACAACAGGACAATTGACTTGCTGTATGCTAATGTGAGGGATGCATACAGAGTCACACCCCTCCCCCCACTAGGGAAGTCTGACTACAACCTGGTTCGTCTACAGCCGAAGTACACCCCCCCTGGTCCAAAGGCAGCCTGCAACAACTAGCTCCATTAGGAGGTGGTCCCCTGAAATGGAAGATGCCCTCAGAGACTGTTATGACACCACGGACCGGGATGCGCTGCTTAGCCCACACTGTGAGGACATAGAGGGGCTGACACTGTTTGATGGATAACCTCAACTTCTGTGCAGATGTGGTCTCCCCTGCTAAAACTGTATGGTGTTACCCTAATAACAAGCCATGGGTAACACAGGAAGTCAAAGCTGTCTTCAACAGGAAGAAAGCTGCCTTCAGGAGCAGGGACAGGGAGGCGATGAAAGCATCACAGCAGGAGGTGAAACGTTGTGTGAGGGAAGCTAAGGACAGCTACAGGAGAAAGGTGGAGCAGAAGCTGAAGGAGAACAGTATGAGGGAGGTCTGGGAAGGTGTGAAAACCATCACAGGCCACGACACAAAGACCAGAGTGATAGGGGGGACAGTGGAGAGGGCGAACGAGCTGAATGACCTTCTTCAACTGGTTCAACCAGCCCATGTCTCCCCCACCCTCTCCCTCACTGCAGCCATCTCTCCTTCTTCCCTTAACATACCTCCTCCCAGTCATGGCAGCAGCCTCCTCCTCCTCCTCCTCCTCCTCCTCCTCCTCCTCCACCTCAACACAGACTCCTCCATGCATCACTGCAGACCAGGTCAGAGGTCAACTGAGGAAGCTTCACCCCAGGAAAGCAGCAGGCCCAGACAAGGTGTGTCCCTGACTACTGAAGACCTGCGCTGAACCACTCCAATGCATCTCCAACCTCAGCCTGCACCTGGGGAGAGTGCCCACCCTCTGGAAGACATCATGCATCATTCCAGTTCCCAAGAAGAACCGGTCCAGCAAGCTGAACGACTTCCGACAAGTGGCACTCACTTCATATCTGATGAAGACATTGGAGTGGCCCTTTCTCAGCCTCCTCAGACCCCAGGTGCAACACACCTAGGACTGTCTGCAGTTTGCGTACCAGGCAGATGTTGGTGTGGAAGATGCCATCCTCTACCTGCTACACCAAGCCCACTCACATCTGGATAAGGGAAATGGCACAGTGAGGATCCTCTTCCTGGACTTCTCAAGTGCCCTCAGCACCATCCAGCCCCTTATTCTTCAGCACAAACTGAACAGGATGCAAGTGGGCCCCTGCCTGGTCACCTGGATCTCCAGCTACCTCACCGACAGGCCGCAATACATCAGGCTGAACGAAGTCACATCTGACACTGTGATTAGCAGCACCGGAGCACCCCAGGGCATGGTGCTGGCCCCTCTTCTCTTCACCCTGTACACCGTGGACTTCTGCTATAACTCGGAGCTGTGCCACATTCAGTTGTTCACCGATGGCACAGGCATCATGGGGTGTATCAGGGACAACAGAGAGGAGGAGTATAGGAGCTTGGTGAGGGACTTTGTTGTGTGGTGCAACAGGAACAATCTGCAGCTCAACACCTCGAAGACCAAGGAGCTGGTCATTGACTTTGGGAGGTCCAGACCAAGGTCACGACCAGTTCTGACCAAGGGAGTTGAGGTGGAGGCTGTGGATTCCTACAAGTACCTCAGGCTGTGGCTGGATAGCAAGCTGGACTGGACTTGCAACACTAACCACCTGTACAGGAAGGGACAGAGCAGGCTGTACTTCCTGAGGAAGTTGCGGTCCCTTAACATCTGCAGGAAACTCCTGTGGATGTTCTATCAATCCGTGGTCACCAGTGTCCTGTTTTACACCATGGTGTGCTGGGGGGGGCAGCACATCTAAGAAGGACACATCCAGGCTGGACAAACTGATCAGGTGGGCCGTCTCTGTGGTCGGCATGAAGCTGGACTCTCTGGTGATGGTGGCAGAGAAGAGGACTATGTTCAAACTACTGAACATCATGGATGATGCCAGTCACCCTCTGCACACTGTCATCAGCAACCAGAGGAGCCTGTTCAGTGACAGAATGCTCCTTCCCAAGTGCAGGACTACCAGACTTAAAAACTCTTTTGTCCCTTACACCATCAGACTGTACAACTCCTCTCTGGGGGGGGAGGAGGGGTAACAGGAGGACAGAGGATGGGAAGGAGCAGTCGCCTAGCCTGACAAAAAGCAGTACTGGACAATGTGCAATATAAATGTGCAATACCTCTCCTGCTGGACTTTTTTCATATCTTATTTTTATTTGTATATATTAATACTTAACTTATCTAGAAGTTTTCTCTATTTTCTTTTCTCTGTTTATCCTGTAATGATGCTGTTCAAATTTTAATTTCCCTGAGGGAACCCTCCCAAAGGGATCAATAAAGTTCTAATCTAATCTAATCTAATCTAATCTAATCTAATCTAATCTAATCTAATCTAATCTAATCTAATCTAATCTAAATATCAGTATCAAGAAGACAGAGGTGATATTTCAACCTTAAAAAGTGTCATCAAGATAGGTGGTGAACAATTAATGGTGGTGCAGAAGTTCTGCTACCTTGGTGGTTATATCTCACAAAATGCCCACATAGATGATGAGACCACCTCTCGTTTAAGCAAAGCAAGCAGCGAATTTGGCAGACTGCACCACAGACTCTCATCAGACCATGGTATTCACCTCAGCACCAAGATCACCAAGAAAGCAGTAGTTTTATCCACACTTCTATATGGTTACGAATCTTGGACCTGGTACAGCCAACATTCGAAGAAACTAGACCAGTTCCACCTCAGATGCCTCCAGAAGATCTGCAGCATTTTGTGGAAGGACAAAGTGCCGAACACCACCGTTCTTGAGCACTGTGGTGTGGAAGGTGTTGAGGTGCTTCTCATAAAGAATCAACTCCGCTGGGCAGGTCATGTTGTTCGCATGGACAGTAGATGGATACCAAAGTTCCTATGCTATGGGAGGTAGCAGATGGCCAGCGCACACAGGGAGGCCAGTACAAACCAACAGCATTGTGTCTTGTACAGTCACCAAAACATTAAGCAGGCCACCCCACACTCATAACTTCACCCATCCATGATTCCACCACTTCCAAGAGTACAGAAATCCACCACATCTGTAACTCCATATCTGTAAATTCCAAAACATCTGTAACACAACTTAATCAGACCATTCCTTTGTGTCATTCTATTTTAGTGGTCCACATCCCTCACTGGTCCTGTTACTTTCAGGAAAAAAAAAAACTAACCCTGTATCCTCTTATTCTGTACCCTTCAACCTCTTCCCCATGCTCTCATATCTACCACCATTTCCTTCCTTCTCAGACTTGCCAGCTGATTCTGTTGCTTAGACCCCCAGGACAGCTCTGTGGACTGACAGCATGCAGCCTCAGCCTCAGCCTGTCTGACTGACTTTCATCTGAAAAGAATGATGCCTCATGAAACTGAGGGAAAATGGATAAAATTCAGCTCGCCTGCAGACCTTATTAAGTGTTGGGCACTGCTCACCATTTTCCTTGCATCTGTTGGAACCAAAATGGCCATCTTTCTCTCTAAAATCAGCACATCTCAAACCCTTCCTTATTTATCCCTCTACATTCTCACAGCTGAAGGTGTCATGCTGCACAGATGGAATCACTCAATGAAGTAAAGAGAAAAGACATCTATCGTTACTTTAAGAGATGATGTTACCTTACAGGCATTTAGCAGGTGCTCTTATCCAAAGCAACGTACAACAGGACCCTGACACACCCACAGCAGTGGGCAGCCTGGGGAGCAGTTGGGGGTTAGATGCCTTGCTCAAGGGCACTTCAGCCATTCCTGCTGGTCTATGGAATCGAATTGATAACCTTTTGGTCCCAAAGTGTCTTTTAAGTAATAAAAATAAAGAAAAACTATTGAATTAGGAGTGTCCAAATGTTTGACTGGTACTGTAAATATATACTGCTATAAATAACTGATAACTTTCATCTTCAAGTATAATTCAGAAGCCTAAGCTTGACTCACTACTGTCACTAACTCCAGAACTATTTATCTCCATAAAGTTCTGTCCAAGACCTGAATGTGCTGCTCTCATAGGGTCTCGCCAACTAAATCCAACTCCTGGATGCTAAACTGTCTGTCTAAGATCTAGAGAAAGGTTGATCAGCCCCCCACATCATTCTCCAATGGTCAGGGGTCTCTGACTCTGTGAATCAGCAGATCCTTATTTCCACTATTGCTAAGTGCAGGCATTGGAAGCTCCACCCTGAACTCAACTTGATCTTCATCACATATGTACTGTACCATAAAACAGTTCAGTTTCTCCACCTCAGACTCGCAGTATGTATTGTAGATCCTCGGGGCTCGATTCTCATTCCACTTTTGTTCTCCATTCATGCTAAAATCACTGCTATAATTATATCACAATTTTACTTCCCAGAAAGATTTGATATTTTAGTTATTTTCATTAAGAAATTCCTGAAATATGTAGTATGGTGAAAAAACCAACAGGAAACATACAGAACCTAGGATGGTGAATAAGTGGGAGGAATCATGGTTCCATTCTAGTCAAGTGTATATTCTTTATCAAACTGTAATGTGACACATTTACAATCTTCTTTATTTATTCTCTCTCTCTCAGCAATTTTTAATCAGCTTCATTTCAGCCTTTCCAGTAAGATAAAGAGAGAGAAGAAGAATCATGGTGAGGTGTGTGTGTGTGTGTGTGTGTGTGTGTGTGTGTGTGTGTGTGTGTGTGTGAGATGATGATGATGATGATGATGATGACAGGACTGACCTATTTATACTGGACTATATTTTATGTTCCTCAGAAGGACACACTGGCACCCATACACTCCTCACTAGAGGGCAGAACTGTATGAGATCTCACTGTGTAAACCTGTGACACACACACACACACACCTGTAAAGGTGTCAAACCACGACTGACATGGAACATCTTTTTCAGAGGGAAGAATGTGTAGTTGTGTGGCTCTGATGGTGTACGGATGCTGCAAACCTTCAGATCAGTGAAACTAACTGGAAATACTTTCACTATATTGCTGTAGTGTGTTGGAGGTGAATAAAGGTACATAAGGACAGATCGATCAATGGATAGATAGATAGATAGATAGATAGATAGATAGATAGATAGATAGATAGATAGATAGATAGATAGATAGATAGATTTATTAAGGTAAAAATTACATGCAAGTAGAACAATATATTCAGGTACAACTGAACTAAATACATGAAAGTAAAACCAAGGATCACACAACAAAGTGTAAAAAACACTTATTTCCACTGTGGTCCTAAAATTTGGAAGGTTTTGTTGTATGTCTGCCTTGTCTGAACACCAGCGTTCTTCCTCTCAATTCAGCAATTGCCCTTAGACTTCAGTTATACATATTGAAATTCTTCTCTGTGATATTCAGGGATATACACTACAGATGCAGAGATTTAAACCCTCTCTCACTCCAACTTCCCCTAAATGCCTTAATCACATGTTAACATTCTTCTTTACATCCCTAATAATATTATTCATTTAATGTGTTATTCATATAGTTCACTGACCTTTAAGTTGAAGTATATGTTGAATATATTAATGAACAGTACAGGGAATTTGATATAAAAGGGACATCTTCATTCCCCTTATTCTGCCACACCCACTTCTAAGAGTTTGTTGCTTGTTAGGACTTCCTGTCAGCTCCTTGGCTGTAGGGGGCGATGTTATGTTGATGTGAACAGTTCAGTGACAGTCAGATGGTCTTACTCTCACGTAATCCTGCACGTTTATCTGTGTGTGACATTAGCGAGCATTGCCTCAGACTTTTCTGCTATAACATGCTCTGCAGAAGGTAGAAGTGATCAACATTCTCCAGCATTGTCTGAAAGAAAATGAGATGCACAATTCAGTGACAGTCAGACAGGTCATCTCTCACGATCCCCTTGTTCTTTTAATATTTCTATTTCTTACATTTTGAAAGCAGTTCACTATTAAAAAGTCTGAAGTGAATAACGTGAATAAATTCAGAAGTCGGCTACTGCTGTGGACACTGATCATAATGTAGCTATGCTAACTAACTAAACATTACAACAAGCCATTTAACATCTTAACAGGTAAATCTTACCTCACGAGCACCCGATGTGTCCGCCTCACCAGAGCCTCATGACCCAACCATTTCTCTGGGCCAGGATATTCTGGTGTTGGTGTCTATTTAAATTTAGTGCTTTCAACCACACACACAGGTCCTCTTCTTTGGAAGGTGGTGAATGCAAGTTGTCTGGTGCCCCACAGCACTCTGATCATTGTGTTGTGTTTGCAACACTGCTGTTCAAGTGAAATCATCCTCTTCTTCCAATTACTGTAACTCACTCAAACTGACGAAAATTATACTACTCGTATTGTATGTGTATCATCGCTGTGGTCTTCATCAGAATCAATGGATCTGCTGTTTTACTGGAAGTTCTAACACAAAGTAAATAAATACGGTGCCTCCCTTGTTGTCAGGGAAAATAAGGTGGAACATAAGGTGAACAGCAGCAGCTAATATTTTCCCTTCCTTACATACAGTGCATGCATTGGCTCAGCCACACAACATAACCAAGTACTCAGAGAGTCCAGGGGCTACAGTTTTGCTCGTGTTCCTCGCTCAGATATAGATGAGGTTGTCTGCACTGCACTGTACAGGTCTACAGCAACTGCTCCATTGTAGCAGGAACTGAGGCAGGAAGTGGTTAAACTTCTTCGTGATTTCTTGCTGTGAGTGTTCAATAGTCAGTGTATGGTCAACGTCCACTGTCTTTCTCTTTCATGAATAAGAAACTGGTTTCTAAAGGAGATATACATGACATGGCTGGGTAAATCCCTGTGTAAAGGCTTCGTTGATATAGATGGGGAGTGGAGTGTGGTGAAGTGGCCCTTGGTAGGAGCTCTGTTCTGCAGCACTGTGGATAAACATAGCTAACCTGCTGATCTGTTATGCCTGGACTGACAGCATGACATAAATGTCTAAAAATTTGATTATTTATTGAAACATACACTTTGCTCAATAACTTTACAACCAGGCTGCATTATAGACAATGTGTGTCTTTCAGTGTTCAGGTGTTACACAAGACTTTTACCCTGGGCTCAGATGGCTTCTGTGATGATCTTCTCAATAGGTAAGATTTAGTTTTGATACTCCTCCCATAACCGTGGTGGAAAACAATCAAGAGGCTGTCAGTTGTCAAGCTATAGAAACTCAGTCAACATTCTGAAGACTGGGCAAATGGATCCAACCATTTACCTTCATATGGTGATAAAGCAAAGTTCTATAAACAGATATTGGATCTGCATGGGAACAGAAATGAGCACACACATGCTCGCTATGCTAGAGTCTTGATTTAACTACTGTATACCTAACAGTTAACTAATAACATCTCATCTCATCTCATCTCATTATCTCTAGCCGCTTTATCCTTCTACAGGGTCGCAGGCAAGCTGGAGCCTATCCCAGCTGACTACTGGCGAAAGGCGGGGTACACCCTGGACAAGTTGCCAGGTCATCACAGGGCTGACACATAGACACAGACAACCATTCACATTCACACCTACGCTCAATTAAGAGTCACCAGTTAACCTAACCTGCATGTCTTTGGACTGTGGGGGAAACCGGAGCACCCGGAGGAAACCCACGCGGACACGGGGAGAACATGCAAACTCCGCACAGAAAGGCCCTCGCCGGCCACGGGGCTTGAACCCGGACCTTCTTGCTGTGAGGCGACAGCGCTAACCACTACACCACCGTGCCACCCACTAAATAACATTTTGGTTTGTTTTCAAACTAAGTTCAAAAGGTAGGTTTGAAGGTTTATCGGGCTCAAGCCCACCTGCTGCTCCACCCATGTTGTTCTGCATCCAACCCCTACACCATGTATCAAAAGGGTTAGGGTTAGTGGGCCAGATCTGGCCTTCAGTCCCATTTCATTTGGACTGCAGGAACTTGGAAAACAGAATACTGAAACATCCAGCAGTGGGCCTGCATGACTGCTTCACATTTTCACACTATCCAGATTCGCAGCAGATCTGTAGTGTAGCAACTGCCATTGTACACCACACACAAACAAATTTTACACTGCTTAACTGAAACTGATGAGTGGTAGTGTTCTTTTCCAATTGTTAAAATATCTGAAGGGCAATTACCATGTACCACCGTATGTATGTGCACTCTGGTTTCTGCCATGGTTGACTTCACTGTGGTCTGAACACAGGTTGTTTGCCAAGTTTGCTCTCAGTCACATTGGTGTCTAAAATGATTCAGAAGCATGTTGTGTATTGTGGCATAACTAGGAATTAATTTTGGGGTTCAGAAAATATGTACAATAAAATTTTAATTATTTTCCTGATCTGTACAATTAAATTGATAAATGGTGTGAAAGGTTGGTTGCTTAATGCTGCGATGCAGATGTTAACGTAGACGGTACTGCAGTAACTGCAGCATTCATTTCCCTGTACTTTGCTCTGAAACTCCAGAGATTTGGATTCTCGCAATGTGCTGATGTGATTTGAGTGAAGTGAAAAGAGGCTCTGAATTTTTCTGGCCCAGATCCAGCTCAGAGTGGTGCCCTTCATAAAGCAGCTAACCTTCACACAGTGCAGAGAGATGCGTGTTTCACACTGCCCCTCCTTACAGCTTTATTAATCAGGAGGGAAATCAGGGCCTAGAGCACGTCTCAGTTAAAACCAACTTTAAAACATCGTAAAGACTTTAACTGTCTTGTAACTGCTCAGCACTTACAGGACAGAATCACTCAGGGACAGCAGGAGAACACACACACACACACACACTGCACTTACAGTACCAGTCAAAAGTTTGGACACACCTATTTCAGTGATTTTTCTTTATTTTTATTAATTAAAAGTCACTTCATATCTTAAAGTAGTGATGGATGTCATTTCTCTTTACTCAGTTGTTCAGTTCTGAACATAATATGGATTACTACAGATATAGAATAGGGATATTTACTGCATTTTTATTATTTACTATTTACTGTTGTAGTGCCTTCTAGCGGCAGGGTATG
This sequence comes from Neoarius graeffei, assembly GCF_027579695.1. Lineage (NCBI taxonomy): Eukaryota > Metazoa > Chordata > Actinopteri > Siluriformes > Ariidae > Neoarius > Neoarius graeffei. Next base: position 56,339,292 of record NC_083595.1, on the reverse strand, counting down.
ACACAGACACAAGGACAACAGGTGTGAAGCGAAAACAGTTGGGTTTTATTTTCCAAGAGTTGCCTCGTGGAATGAATCAGTTGGTAGGAAGGTGATGGTCCAAATGGGGGAAGGTGTGTGAGGAAAGTCCCAGGAGGTGATGGGTGGTGAGCTTCTTCTCCTTAGTGCGTGGAGGCAGCTTTTCTGTCTTTCCAGCAGGAGAGTGCATTGTCTGAACTAGATTCTGGCACACAGAGCATATGGGCGATCAGAATCATGCATTCAGAGGGATGTTCCCACATACCATGCAGTGCACAGTCCTTATATACTCTGCCTTGAGCTCCTGGAGAGTGAATGGGTGTGCTGTAATTAGCGCCTGCCAGCCACACTGCATTTGGTCATTCCTCCTCTCATGTGTGTGTGTGTTTGTTGGGGTCTGCTGGTGGTGCTGAACTGCTGCTGCTTGCATTCGGCGTGGTGAGCAGAGCATTGTCTTTTCAGCACCGTGGCAGCTATGCAGCGAGGAGCATCTGCAGAGAGAGAAGACAGCTGTCCACCCGCCATCATTACACTGTTTGATCTCAAACACATTAAGAAGGAAGAAATTCCACTAATTATCTTTTGACGAGACACACCTGTTAACTGAAAAGTATTCCAGGTGACTACCTCATAAAGTTGGTTAAGATAATGCCAATCGTGTTCAAAGTGTCATCAAGGGAAATGCTAGATACGCTGAAGGATCTAAAATATCAAACTTGGGTTTTTTTCAAACTCTTTTTGTTTACCTCATAATTCCAGATATGTTCCAGATGTTAGTTCATCATTTTGATGTCTTCACTTTTGTTCTCCAATGTAGAGAATAGTCACAATACAGAAACACCTATGAATGAGCAGGTGTATCCAACCTTTGACTGGTACTGTAGCTTATACAGGTTACATAGATCATTTAGATTAAACAAATTCTATAGCCTGTACAGACTATTCAGAATATAAATTAATTATGCATATGAATTCCCTCTCTCAACTTGCTGTGTAAAACCTCTCTAATAATCCAGGGGAAGGAAACGGGAAATGACGAGTGCAGATTTTCCAAGAAACTTTGACAGAAGTCAGAGCAGCCACACCACTGCAGTGACATGCCAAATAGTGAGTGAGTGAGTGAGCAAACTTCTTGTGTGGTTGTCAGCATGGAAACTGTTGCTTGCTCTTGATCTTTGTCCTCCATGTGCTTTTGTTTTGCTATATGACAGTTTCTATTCTTGTCATGTCTCCACCCCTATCCTGTCATTGGTTCATCACATGTTTTTTATCTGTTTTGTCTCAGCCCTGATTAGTTTGTATATTTATATTGGGGCAGCATGCTGGTGCAGTGGTTCACTCTGTCACCTCACAGCAAGAAGGTTCTGGGTTCAAACCACATGGCCTTTCTGTGTGGAGTTTGCACATTCTTTCCATGTCTGTGTGGGTTTCCTCAGGGTGCCCTGGTTTCCTCCCACAGTTCAAAGACATGCAGACTCAGTAAAATACCCAGCTACTGGGGTTACACAAGCCAGTGCAGACTTAGTGCCAGTCCCAAGCCCAGATAGATTGGGGAGAGTTACATCAGGAAGGACATCCGGTGTAAAACCTACACCAAATCAAATATGGTGAACTGATCTGCTGATCTGGATGCTGAACTCATGGAAAACCATGCCCAGATTTTTATAAGCTTCTTTTCCACATCCTCTGTATGTATGGCTCCATATCTTTGTAATGAAGTGATCATGCTTCAGATTCATTTTTAAGGGTTTTTTTTTTTGTAGTCAATTCAGACAAGATAAAGTGTCTCTAATCACTTAAATTCTAGTAAGTTTCAAGTAAAAGTAGTACAGACTGAACAGAACTTTAGGATTAATAATAATCTCTAATTTTTCTGAATGTCTTCCTAAAGTACAGAGACTCACAGCAGTCAAGAGAAGATGGAGGAGAGAAGAGAGAGAACTGGAGAGAGGCCAAGCACAAATCACTGTTATCCACTACAGAACTGCAGCTCGCTGTCAGTAAACCTGAGAACAGAGGACATACAGCACACAGAGAGACAGCAGGAAAAGAACAGATCAGGATGGAGGAGAAGTAGAAATGCAACTGAATACGAAATGCTCTGATGAAATGGTTAAAATTGTTTACACATTTGCCAGGCAAACCAGGAAATATAGCCGTAGGCATAAAACAGCATAATATATGATGCAGCTAGTGAGTCTATATTTGTTACATCTGTGTACATTAACATTCCTCTCAGATACGTTGGTGAAATAGAACTGAGCATTAATCCCACCACACTGACAATGCTCCAATATCTGAACATATCTGAACTCATAATTCCCACAGTGATGATCCTCTCATATGGAATTTTTTCTTGAGAAGAGTGACACATGAGTGAGTCCATACAGCGGTGAGGAGATGCATGGTGTGTCAGGATTTCAATAGCAACTAGACTGCACGTCTCTAGAGAAAATGCAAAGTGTGCTTGCTGAGCTGCAGCAGAGGGTCACTAGCAGTAACTGAATCAGACATGAGACCTCACACTCTAAAATCTGCTTTAAATGGCTGAGCTCACAGCATGATTGGGCCGACACACTAAACCATTAATATTGAGTATGCTAACATGCAAACAGCTAGCATGCTAACAGCTAGCATGCTAACAGCTACCATGCCAACATGTGAATGCTAAAATGCTAGCATGCTAACAATTAGCATGTTAACATGCTAAGGCTAGAATGCTAACAGTTCACTTTAACAGCTAGCATGCTAATATGCTAACAGCTAATACAGTAACATACTATAGCTAGCATGTTAACTGTAAGCATGCTAACATGATAATTCTAAAAGCTAGCATGCTAAGAGCTAGTATGCTAACATTTAAAATTGTAACATGCTAACAACTAACATGCGAACAGCTAGCATGCTAATATGCTAACAGTGAATATGTTAACATATTATGGCTAACATGCTAACTGCTAATCATTAACATGCCAACATGCTGTTAACATACTAGCATGCTAATATTTAACATGGTAACATGCTAACAGTTAACATGTTAACATGATAAGGCTAGCATGCTAACATGCTAAGGCTAATATGTTAACAGCTAACATATTAATATGCTAATGGATAACATGCTGGGCGGCACGGTGGTGTAGTGGTTAGCGCTGTCGCCTCACAGCAAGAAGGTCCGGGTTCGAGCCCCGTGGCCGGCGAGGGCCTTTCTGTGCGGAGTTTGCATGTTCTCCCCGTGTCCGCGTGGGTTTCCTCCGGGTGCTCCGGTTTCCCCCACAGTCCAAAGACATGCAGGTTAGGTTAACTGGTGACTCTAAATTGAGCGTAGGTGTGAATGTGAGTGTGAATGGTTGTCTGTGTCTATGTGTCAGCCCTGTGATGACCTGGCGACTTGTCCAGGGTGAACCCCACCTTTCGCCCGTAGTCAGCTGGGATAGGCTCCAGCTTGCCTGCAACCCTGTAGAACATGTCTCCTTTTCAAGTCTTTGTGACATTGTCTATTGCAAAAAGTGCTGTACAAATGAATTTATTTTCATATGAAGCAACCCAGTTGTTGGTCCTGAAGAGTTGTAGGGAGCCCGTGTTCCATGCAGCTCATCATAATCCCATAGTGGGGCATTTAGGTCAGGATAAAATACATATCTCTCATGGCCAATTTCTATTGGCTGAGCATTCGCGGCAATGTTTGCAGGTGGTATGTGGCATGTCCCAAATGGCAGCTGGTGGATCTGTTGGCCACCCCAAAAGTGCCATTGTACCCTTTACCATTGATCAAGGTCCCCTTTCAAAGAACTGATATGGATCTTGTCAGGCCATTAGAACAAACTTTCATGAGAACATTGCTTTGCATTAGTCTTAGTAGATTATGCAATGTGAATTAAATTTTAAAAATGTGAAAAAAATTAAATCGATTTGTACCAGTGTTTTCCATGCACAAACAGATGGCCTAGTCGAATGAATTAGTTAGGCAAATGGATACAGGTGGGACACTTCAAACATACAACCTTAATCTCTTAAAATCATGAAGAGAAGAGGTTCCCATGGCTCTGGAGACAGCACCCTGAGAGAGAAGAGCTGGAACCATAAGCAAGTCCAAAAATTGCAGCCCATTTTACATCCCAGAGAGCACAGGTTACCAGGTTGCTGGGGAAATTTTTCTGATATGTTCTCACCTCTTCCTGGTCACACTGATCTCATGGAGTACCACATTAAGAATACACCAGGTGTGGTTCAGGTCAGCCACCCATACTCCTTAGCTGGATACAAAAAAAAAGGGTAGTTTGTGGTGAACTCAAGGCTATGCTTGATATGGGGGTATTCAAGGAGTCCCAGAGTGAGTGGAGCAGCCCAGTGGTTTTGGTCCCGGTTCTGTGTTGACTTTAGAAAAGTTAATCTTCTTCTTCTTTTGGTTGTTCCCGATTTGGGGTCGCCACAGCGGATCTTTCGTCTCCATTGCTCCCTGTCTTCCACATCCTTCTCTACCACACCTGCCACTTTCATGTCCTCTCTCACCACATCCATGTATCTCCTCTTTGGCCTTCCTCATTTTCGTTTGTCTGGCAGCTCCATCCTCAACATTCTCCTTCCCACATGCTCTGCATCTCTTCTCAGGATGTGCCCATACCATCTCAGTCTCATCTCTCTTAGTTTAATTCCCAAGCTCTCCACATGTGCTGTCCCTCTGATGTGCTTGTTCCTTATCCTGTCCAGCCTCATCACTCCCATCGCAAACCTCAACATCCTCAACTCCGCCACCTCCAACTTTGCCTCCTGTCTCTTCATTAAGGGTATGGTCTCCAATCCATACATCACAGCTGGTCTCACAACTCTCTTATACATCTTACCTTTCACTTTTGCTGGGACTTTCCTATCACAAATGACTCCTGAAATCCTTCTCCAACTGCTCCACCCTGCCTGCACTCTCTTTCTCACCTCACTATCACAGCCTCCATTTTCCTGCACAGTTGACCCAAGGTATTTGAATTCACCAGCTTTCTTTATGTCTACTCCTTGCATCTTCACTACACTCTCATTCCCATTCTCACTGATGCACATGTATTCTGTTTTGCTACTGCTCACCTTCATTCCTCTTTGTTCCAATGCATACCTCGATCTCTCCAAACCCAACTCAACCTCCTTTCTACTTTCACCACATATCACAATATCATCCGCAAACATCATGTTCCATGGTGACTCTTGCCTAACTTCATCTGTCAAGCTATCCATCACTATGGCAAACAAGAAAGGACTCAAAGCAGATCCTTGATGAAGTCCCACCTTCACCTTGAACCATTCAATTGTTCCAACTGCACACCTCACTGCTGTTTCACTGTTCTCATACATGTCTTGCACCACTCTAATATACTTCTCATCACTGAAAAAAATGGCCTGTTAAATTAACACAAAAAAATCTTGTACATCGGTTGCACTTATAAAAATCATATCCACTAAGACCAATTAAGTCATGTTCAGTCAAACAGAACATGACTTAATTGGTCTTAGTGGATATGATTTTAATAAGTGCAACCGATGTACAAGATTTTTTTGTGTTAACAGGCCATTTTTTTCAGTGATTCACTCCACTCTTTCTCATACAATACCTTAACTCATCTCTTGGCACTCTATCGTATGCCTTCTCCAGGTCTACAAACACACAATGTAGCTTTCTCTGGCCTTCCCTGTACTTCTTCATTCATGTTCTTAAAGCAAAAATTGCATCTGATGTGCTCTTCCTTGGCATAAACCCATACTGCTGTTCACAGATTGCTACCTCTCTTTTCAATCTCGCCTCCAATACCCTTTCCCATAACTTCATGGTGTGGCTCATCAATTTTATCCCTCTGTAATTACTGCAGCTCTGTACATCTCCCTTATTCTTGTACGGTATATTGGGACTAGCACACTCTTTCTCCATTCATCTGGCATTTTCTCATTCTCTAGGATCTTATTAAACAATCTTGTTAAGAACTCCACAGCCATCTCACCCAAACATCTCCAAGCCTCAATCGGGATGCCATCTGGTCCGACTGCTTTCCCAGTCTTCATTCTTTTCATGGCTGCCCTCACCTCATCCTTACTAACCAACTCTGCTTCCTGATTTGCTGTCTCCAATGAATCTGACCTTTTCTCTCTTGGATTCTCCTCATTTAATAAATCCTCAAAGTACTCTTTCCACCTTCTTAATACACTATCTTTGTTTGTCAGCACATTTCCATTTACATATTTCATCACTCTTACCTGCTGTACATCCCTCGCTTCCCTGTTTCTCTGCCTAGCTAGTCTGTACAGGTCTCGCTCTCCTTCTTTGGTCTCCAATCTTTCGTACAACTCCTGGTATGCATCTGCTTTTGCCTTCACTACCACTCTTTTTGCCTTCTGTCTTGTCTCCCTGTATAACCGCCTGCTTTCCTCATCTCTCTGATTGTCCCAATTCTTCTTTGCTAGCCTCTTCTCTTTTATAATTTCCTGCACTTCTTTGTTACACCACCACTTTAGAAAAGTTAATGCAGTGTCTAAATTCAGTGGATATCCAATGCCTTGCATTGTTGAACTGCTCAATCAGTTGGTCATGGCTCACTTTTATTCCACACTGGCTCTAACTAAAATATATTGCCAGAGTCCCTTGACTCCAGTGTCCTGAGAGAAAACGGCCTTTTTCACTCTGTTTGGGTTACACCAGTTTGTTACCCTTCCATTTGGGTTGTTTGGAGTCCCAGCGAAGTTTCAAAGATTCATGGACAGAACTCTTTGCCTACATAGTGCATATGACCCTGCCTATTTTGATGACATCATCACTTACAATAATGATTGGCAGCAGCATTTGCAACATCTGAGGACTGTCCTGAGATCCTTGAGATGAGCTGGACTCTCAGCAAACCTAAGGATGTGTGCAATTGGGTGGGTGGAAGTATGGTATCTCGGCTTCCACTTGGGTCATGGGTAAGTGCGCTTCCAAATTGACAAGACCGCAGCAATTGTCACCTGTCCGAGACCCAAGACCAAACTAGGGGTGAGGCAGTTCCTGGGTCTGGCTGGCTACTATATGAAGGTTTGTACCAAATTTTTCATACATCACCAGCCCACTAACTGACCTCACTAAAAAGGGGACATTGCATCCTGGTCCAATTGGAACCATGAGAACAGGCTTTTGCCCAGGTTAAAGGGGTTTTGTGTGGGGGCCTGCTGTTGCATTCACCTGATTTTTCTCTTCCTTTTGTCTTGCAGACTGACATATCAGAGCACTGGGGGCTGTTTTGTCCCAGGAGGTGGGGGGGGGGGGGGGAGTGCCCCATGCTGTACATCAGGTGGAAGCTCTCGGTGCAGGACAGTACAGCATGATAGAGAAGGAACATCTGGCCATCATGTGGGTGGTCCTCACTCTTCAGTACTACCTGCTGGGATGCACTTTCACCCCCTGTTCTGATCACACCCAATCCAGTGGCTCTATCACTTGAAAGAAGTCAACACGCATGGTACCTGGCACTTCAGCCATTTAAGTTTGGGAAAGTCCATAGGCTAGGGGTACAGATGGTGATCACCTTAGGCTTGCTCATTAGAGATAAATTAATTTATTAGGGATAAATGTATCAGTTCAGGCGGCACGGTGGTGTAGTGGTTAGCACTGTCGCCTCACAGCAAGAAGGTTCTGGGTTCAAGCCCACGGACCAGTGGGGTCCTTTCTGTGTGGACTTTGCATGTTCTCCCTGTGTCTGTGTGGGTTTCCTCCGGGTGCTCCGGTTTCCCTCACAATCCAAAGGCATGCAGGTCAGGCTAATTGGTAGCTCTAAATTGACCGCAGGTGTGAATGTGAGTGTGAATGGTTGTGTGTCCCTGTGTGTCAGCCCTGTGATGAGCTGGCTACTTGTCCAGGGTGTACCCTACCTCTCACCCATAGTCAGCTGGGATAGGATCCAGCTTGCCTGCGACCCTGTAGATCAGAATAAGCGACTACAGATAATGGATGGATGGATCAGTTCATCTGTTTAAAATCTTTACTTTGATGTAAAACTGCTTTGCGGCAATATCTGTTAAAAGCATGATACAAATAACTTGACTTGGTGGCAGATTACCTCTCCCACCAGTGGGGGAGTCAGCTGCAGGCTGGACTGCTTCCGGGCCTAAGTCAGGCGGTGAGGGTATGTGGCAGTGGGGGCATTGTCAAGTGTAAGCTGTGGACAGAGAGGAAGCAGGTAGAACCAGCAGGTAGCATGTGATGGGTCTCACCTGTGTTGGGTTTAATATGCTTTTCTTGTGTGCTTTCAGAGAAGCCTGTATCCAGAGAGAGAGAGAGAGAGAGAGAGAGAGATGAATAATTCAGTACCATGTGTGTGTATAAATAAAAAAAATGCTGAAAAGTGTCAGCAAAACATTAAATAAAATTCAACTTGTGTTGTCGAAAGTCTATCTCCTGGTTCCTCATTTCTGAAGAGCCACAAAAGTATTACAGACCTATAATGCGTGTAATGTGTGTAACACGTCCTCTGTGTGTAATGTGTAACATGTAATGTGTAATATGGCATTCCATGTCTATCACACATTCATTACCGAGTTATAAGCTCTCTCAGTAGTGTTGATAAGAATTCCATTCAGAGCAGCAGTGAGTAAAGAAATTTAATGGCCTGTAAGCTCATGCACACACACACACACACACACACACACACACACACACACCCTCTCTCACACACCGTAATGAGGTGTGTTGTTGAGGTGCTGATGGTTGTGTGTGTGTGAGTAGCTAAAACAGCCTGCAGTCTCTTTACTGTGTGTGTGTGTGTGTGTGTGTGTGTGTGTGTGTGTGTGTGTGTGTGTGTGTGTGTGTGTGCGCGCACGTGTGTGTGCACATGTACGTTTTTCCTCATATGGATTCCATGCAGCTCTGCTTTACCCCCCAGGAGTTGTGCTTCAGAGGCTGAACCCATATATTTGTGATTTGTACACCTGCTACATTTCAAACACACACACACACACACACACACACACACACACACACACACACACACACACACTTTCATCTAAGCACACACAGTTTCATTGTATTTGTGAAGGATATAAACACAGACAGAAATTGCTGCAATGCTGATGTGTGTGTGTGTGTGTGTGTGTGTGTGTGTGTGTGTGTGTGTGTGTGTGTGTGTGTGTTCTTACCTGTCTGTCTCTCCACAGCTGTGTTTAAATTTGGGCCCAAAAATCTATTAACAAGCAATGCCAGTGGACTTTTTGTCTCGTCATTGCATTTCAAACCCCATGTGCACCAGGACTGATGTACAGAGAAGAGTCTCTGGGTATTCAGGTCATTTTTCACATCCCAAACACTCAACAGAAGGGTTAGAGTAAGATAAAAAATTTTTCCCTTGACACTCGAGTCAAATGACCCTGACCCTAACCCCAATGTTTCCCAAATGTTTGAAACTTGTGATGATGGAAAGGACTGGTTGTAGTTTCCAAATAGTTTTTATACAAAAATACAATAAAGAAAATAGTTTCATTTCTGTTCTGTCTTTGAATATAAACGTTTCAATCTCTCATGCAACAAGTGCTTCACTCAAGTCAAAATTAGGCTCGACCCAACAACAGTCGGCTACACAATACTCCAAAAGAGCAGTATCACAACCCCAGTACTAGCAGTACAAAAGCAGTACAAAATATGGCAGTATAAACAGTAAAAAAATTGTAAAAAACCCTGCAGTACAAAACGGTTGAGGTGATACTAATCACACACACACACACACACACAAATCATTAATACACCACAGACATCAACTTCATACATTCAAAGTATGCATAAGCATGTAGACAAGAAATATTCAAACCACTTACATCCTTCACACATGTCGCTACATTCACATGTTCTCAACAGGACATGGGGTCTCTGCTCACAGCCTGGTGAAACAATATGGCACAAATCACCTTAATAAACATGTTTCTGCTGTTTCTTAACAAAGTGTACATCCAATTAACATTTACTGTCTCATAGAATGAACAGGAATCACATTTACAAAAGGTATGCATGAACTTATTTGCAGGTACCTCAATGCACGTGGCTAATCCACATGTGATCAGGATCTACAAACATCCCATCCAAAATGAACTCATCCAGCCACATTTATCTGAGCAGTCAGTTCTTACACATAAACCATTTGCACTGTATTTCAGACAAATCTGTGAACTTACAATCAATATTGAAGAAGAATCCTCACCATTTCACTCGTGCTGGCAGCCTTGCTAGCTTCACCGCATTCTCGATCTCATGTCAATATCCAGAAAGCTCTGCAGCCCAAGTATGGACAAAAAAATTAGGTCATTGTAGTTTTCTGGTGTTTAAAGGGGACATGCACTACTAAAACATTAAAAAAAGAAATAAAACAGTAACATAAACTCTAAATATGACCCGGTTACACAAGCACTACATGTTGTCTTGGCAATATTAACAATAACATGCAACATGCACACTGATGAAGATTGTCTACAGTGTGAAAGCTCTCTGTTCATGTGGATGGCTAATCATTCCAGCACAGCACAATTCCTTTTAGTGATACAGGACTTTATGTTCATTATTATTTATCTCTTGTCCACAGAACATTCTCCTTCAGACTGAGACGAAAATGGATCAACAGATAGACTTTGGTGGCTGTTAATGTACCTGTGTGGTAACAATGTTCAAGCCATTAAACCATTTATTTTCTTTACAGTGCACCCTACAGAACACACACACACACACACACACACACACACACACACACACACACACACACACACACCTTAACCTCAGTCACCAAAGGTTCCTGGATAGGTCTCAAAAGTCCTTTGGGTCTTTTAGACCTGAAAGCAAAATGTCTCCAACTACAATTGACTTGACAGATTGAACAGTGTGTGTGTGTGTGTGTGTGTGTGTGTGTGTTCTGCAGGGTGCACTGTAAAGAAAATAAATGGTTTAAAGGATTGAACATTGTGTACTAACCCCATTTCCAAAAAAAAAAAAAGTTTGGGATATTTTCCAAAATGCAATAAAAACAAAAAATTGTGATTTGTTAATTCATATGAACCTTTATTTAACTGATAAAAGTACAAAGAAAAGATTTTCAATAGTTTTACTGACCAACTTAATTGTATTTTGTAAATATAAACAAGGTTAGAATTTGATGCCTGTAACACACTCACAGAAAGTTGGGACAGAAACAAAATGAGACTGAAAAGTTTAGATTAGATTAGATTAGATTAGATTAGATTAGATTAGATTAGATTAGATTAGATTAGATTAGATTAGATTAGATTAGATTCACTTTATTCATCCCACATCGGGGAAATTCACGTTACAGTAGCAAGAAAATGTCAAACAGATAACAAATAAAACTGAAATAAAAATTAGACAAACGAAGGATTAAATACAGAGGGCTATTTGCATTATCTACAGTGAAAAAGTATAGAAAAATTGCCTTATTGAGAGGCTTGGAAAATTGCACATTACAGGCTCTGTATATATACACACATATATACATAAATAATATATATATATATATAAAAATCTCCTTCTCACCCCCGGCGGGGGGGTGGTATCCATGTCATCCTCAAGCTCGGGTCCTCTACCAGAGGCCTGGGAGTTTGAGGGTTCTGCGCAGTATCTTCGATGTTCCTAGGACTGCGCTCTTCTGGACTGAGGCTTCAGATGTTGTTCCTGGGATTTGCTGGAGCCACTCTCCCAGTTTGGGGGTTACTGCCCCAAGTGCCCCCACTACCACGGGGACCACGCAACCCTTGACCTTCCACATCCGTTCCAGCTGCTCTTTCAACCCTTGATACTTCTCAAGTTTCTCATGTTCCTTCTTCCTGATGTTGGCGTCAGCTGGGATCGCCACATCTATCACCACCACCCTCTTCTGCTCTTTGTCCACCACCACTATGTCCGGTTGGTTAGCCAGGATCTGTTTGTCAGTCTGGAAGCTGAAGTCCCACAGAATCTTGGCCCTGTTGTTCTCAGCCACCTTCTGTGGTATGGCCCATTGGGACTTGGGTATTTCTATTCTATACTGGTTGCAGATGTTCCTGTATACTATCCCAGCCACTTGGTTGTGCCTCTCCATGTACGCTGATCCAGCTAGCATCTTACACCCTGCTACTATGTGCTGGACTGTTTCAGGGGCTTCTTTGCACAGTCTGCATCTTGGGTCTGATCTACTCTGGTAGATCCTGGCCTCTATGGCTCTTGTGCTTATGGCCTGTTCTTGTGCTGCCATGATTAGTGCCTCTGTGCTGTCTGTCAGTCCTGCATTATCCAGCCACTGGTAGGATTTCTTGATATCAGCCACTTCCTCTATCTGACGGTGGTACATACCATGTAGGGGTTTGTCTCTCCAGGTTGTCTGTTCCTCCTCCTCTGCACTCTCATCAGGGTTCTGCTGCCTGAGACATTCACTTAGCAGTTCATCCTTTGGGGCCATCTTTCTGATGTATTCTCGGATATTCGATGTTTCATCCTGGACCGTGGTCTTGACGCTCACTAGCCCTCGGCCTCCCTCTTTCCGCTTAGTGTATAGTCTCAGGGTGCTGGACTTGGGGTGGAACCCTCCATGCATGGTGAGGAGCTTTCAAGTCTTGATATCTGTGGCTTCTATCTCCTCCTTTGGCCAGTTTATGATACCAGCGGGGTATCTGATGACTGGTAGTGCGTACATGTTGATGGCTCGGACCTTGTTTTTACCATTCAGCTGACTTTTCAGGACCTGCCTTACTCTCTGGAGGTATTTGGCTGTGGTTGACTTCCTTGTGGCCTCTTCATGGTTTCCATTAGCCTGTGGGATGCCAAGGTACTTGTAGCTGTCTTGGATATCACCTATGTTGCCCTCTGGTAGGTCAATCCCTTCAGTCCGGATCATCTTGCCTCTCTTTGAGACCATCCGGCCACACTTGTCCAATCCGAATGACATCCCTATGTCATCGCTGTAGATCCGGGTGGTGTGGATCAGCGAGTCTATTTCTCGCTCATTCCTGGCATACAGCTTGATGTCATCCATGTAGAGCAGGTGGCTGATTGTTGCCCCACTACGGAATCGGTACCCGTAGCCGCTCTTCGTGATGATCTGACTGAGGGGGTTCAGGCCTATGCAGAACAGCAGTGGTGATAGCGCATCTCCTTGGTATATGCCGCACTTGATGTTGACTTGGGCAATGGGTTTTGAGTTGGCCTCTAGGGTTGTCTTCCACATTTCCATTGAGTTCTGTATGAAGGTCCTTAGGTTCCTGTTGATCTTATACAGTTCCAGACATTCCAGTATCCATGTGTGTGGCATTGAGTCGTAGGCTTTCTTGTAGTCAATCCAGGCAGTGCACAGGTTGGTCTGTCTCTTCTTACAGTCTCGGGCGACTGTTCTATCGGCCAGTAGCTGGTGCTTGGCTCCTCTGGTGTTACTGCCAATTCCTTTCTGTGCCTCGCTCATGTATTGAGCCACATGCTTACTCATTTTTGCCGCAATGATGCCTGACCGGGCCTTCCATGTTGTGCAGAGACAGGTAATTGGCCGGTAGTTGGATGGGATGGGTCCCTTCTGGGGGTCCTTCATGATTAGGACTGTCCTGCCTTGGGTTAGCCATTCTGGGTGGGTTCCATCCCTCAGCAGCTGGTTCATCTGTGGTTCATATATATATATATATATATATATATATATATATATATATATATATATATATATATAAATATAAGTATGCATCAAAATAGTTTAGGACCTATATTATTGCACATAGTAATTGCATTGATGAGAGATGGCAGAGGTAGTAGTGGTGAAGTAGTGCAAATATAACGACAAACAGGTTATTGGTGCTACATTACAAGTTGTGGGTGTTCTACAGTCTGACAGCAGCAGGTATGAATGACCTGCGGTATCTCTCCTTCTTACACCGTGGGTGTAGCAGTCTACTATTAAAAGAGCTGCTTAAAGCCCCCACAGCCTCATGTAGGGGGTGAGAGGGGTTATCCATGATTGAGGTCAGCTTGGCTAACATCCTCCTCTCACCCACCACCTCAATTATAGAATATTCAAGTTATACCACTCTGGAAGATTCCACAATAAGCAGGTTAATTGGTCACATAATTGGGTTTAAAAGGAGCCGCACCAAAGGCTCAGTCTCTTCAAGCAAAGATGGGCGTGGTTCACTGCTTTGTGTCAAAATTCACAAGAGAATTGTTCATCAATTCAAAAAGAACATTTCTCACTGCAAGATTTTAGGTCTTTCAGAATCTACAGTCCATAATATTGTGAAAAGATTCAGGGAATTCTGTGACATCTCAGTGTGTAAAGTGTGAGATCAGAAACCACTGTTGAATGGGCATGAGCTTCGAGCCCTCAGGTGGCACTGCCACATGAGCTCGGGAGGACTTTGGAAAACTGTCATCACTGAACACAGTCCACTGCTGCATCCAGAAATGCAACCTGTAACTGTATTACTCAAGGAAGAAGCCGTTCATCAATTCTTTACAGAAATGCTGCCGATTTCTCTGGACCTGAACTCATCTCAGATGGACTGAAAGACAGTGGAAACGTGTGCTGTGGTCAGATGAGTCACATTTCAGCTCATTTTCAGGAAAACTGAACGTTGAGTTCTCAGTACCAAAGGTGAACACGACCATCCAGTTTGTTATCAGAGAAAGGTATAAAAGCAGCATCTGTGATGGTATCGGGGGGGGGGGGGGGGTCCAGTGCCCACGGCATGAGGGAGGTACATGTGTACGAAGGTACCATTAATATATTGGGGCATATATTGGGATTTTAGAGCGATGTATTCATCAAGGCGGTGTCTCTTCCCGGGAAGTCCATGCTTATTTGAGCAGGACAATGCCACGCCTCATTCTGCATGGGCTACAACAGCATGGCTTCATAGACACAGAGTGCATGTGCTTGACTGGCCTACTGCCAGTGCAGATCTGTCTCCTATTGAGAATGTATGGAGTATAATGAAGAGGAGAATCAGACAAAATGGGCAAAAATTCCAATCACAAAACTGCAATAATTAGTATCCTCAGGTCCCATATGATTAAAAAGTATTATTAAAGGAAAGGTGATGTTATACATGTTATAACACCTCTGTCCCAACTTTTTTTTTTTTAGTGTGTTGCAGGAATCAAATTCTATCTTCATTTATATTTACAAAATACAATTAAGTTGATCAGTAAAACTACTGAAAATTGTAACGAGGCTGTGACAAACCAGATGCTCAAGGATTATAAATGAATTCAAGGTTTTAACGAGAGAAGGGTAATCCAAAATCAGAGTACAAAAGCCAGGTCAGGTCAAAACCAGGAAATCCAAAACAGTAACAAAGGCTAGACAGATTGTAGTCAGTAAACAGGCAATAGTCGAAAAAACGGGAATTAAGAGAGACGGGCAATCAAAACACAAGGGCTAGGCAAAACAGGAACAAAACTGGAAAGCAAAAAGGGTTATACACAGAGAAACAATCGATATAATAATGCTTACTAGGCTTACGAGAAGTGAAGACAACACGGTGCAAAAGACAAGACAGACAAAGGGGTAATAAATACAAACAAAAACAAAAGGGTACAGGTGATTGTGATCAGAACTCAGGTGAACCGCTCCTACGAAGTGATTCCGGATTGGTTGACGGAGCGCATGTGGTAGTAAGTGGTGTTTGAGGGGGATTATGGGAAATGGAGTCCTGAGGGTTGAGGCAGACAGGGGGTGAGCCCAGAAACGTGACAAAAATAAAGTTAAATAAAGGTACATGTGAACTAACAAATCACAGATTTTTGTTTTTATTGCATTTTGGAAAATATCCCAACTTTTCTGGAAATGGGGTTTGTCGATTACTGTAACTTAACTGTAATTTGTAAAGCTAGATGAAACAATAAATAAAGAAAAATAATAACAATAAAATGTTAACTTTCCCAAATAAGTACTGGCCAATCAGTGTGCAGGTGAGTGGAGCATCTGGCATTTCTGTTTTCTAAAGTGACTTCTCCAAACTACCAGTGATGTACCTTTCTCACCTTCCAGAAGTTCTCAGAGAAGTAAACTTTAGACAGCAAACACGTCTCAGCTGATCCACTACATTTGTGATTTAAGTGATTTTATTTGTTTCTGCTTTTTTGAAGATTAGAGCAAAATACAGCAGATCAGACTTTTATACAGTTTGGTCCATAAATATTTGGACAGAGACAACATTTTTCTAATTTTGGTTCTGTACATTACCACAATGAATTTTGAACAAAACAATTCAGATGCAGTTGAAGTTCAGACTTTCAGCTTTAATTCAGTGGGTTGAACAAAATGATTGCATAAAAATGTGAGGAACTAAGGCATTTTTTAAACACAATCCCTTCATTTCAGGGGCTCAAAAGTAATTGGACAAATTAAATAATTGTAAATAAAATGTTCATTTCTAATGCTTGGTTGAAAACCCTTTGTTGGCAATGACTGCCTGAAGTCTTGAACTCATGGACATCACCAGACGCTGTGGTTCCTCCTTTTTAATGCTCTGCCAGGCCTTTACTGCAGCGGTTTTCAGTTGCTGTTTGTTTGTGGGCCTTTCTGTCTGAAGTTTAGTCTTTAACAAGTGAAATGCTGCTCAATTGGGTTGAGATCAGGTGACTGACTTGCCCATTCAAGAATATTCCACTTCTTTGCTTTTATAAACTCCTGGGTTGCTTTGGCTTTATGTTTTGGGTCATTGTCCATCTGTATTATGAAACGCTGACCAGTTTGGCTGCATTTGGCTGGATTTGAGCACACAGTATGTCTCTGAATACCTCAGAATTCATCCGGCTGCTTCTGTCCTGTGTCACATCATCAATAAACACTAGTGACCCAGTGCCACTGGCAGCCATGCATGCCCAAGCCATCACACTGCCTCCGCCGTGTTTTACAGATGATGTGGTATGCTTTGGATCATGAGCTGTACCACACCTTCGCCATACTTTTTTCTTTCCATCATTCTGGCAGAGGTTGATCTTGGTTTCATCTGTCCAAAGAATGTTCTTCCAGAACTGTGCTGGCTTTTTTAGATGTTTTTTAGCAAATTCCAATCTAGCCTTTTTATTCTTGAGGCTTATGAGTGGCTTGCACCGTGCAGTGAACCCTCTGTATTTACTTTCATGCAGTCTTCTCTTTCTGGTAGATTTGGATATTGATACGCCTACCTCCTGGAGAGTGTTTTTCACTTGGTTGGCTGTTGTGAAGGGGTTTCTCTTCACCATGGAAATTATTCTGCGATCATCCACCACTGTTGTCTTCTGTGGGCGTCCAGGTCATTTTCCATTGATAAGTTCACCAGTGCTTTCTTTCTTTCTCAGGATGTACCAAACTGTAGATTTTGCCACTCCTAATATTGTAGCAATTTCTTGGATGTTTTTTTTCTGTTTTTGCAGCTTAAGGATGGCTTGTTTCACCTGCATGGAGAGCTCCTTTGACCGCATGTTTTCTTCACAGCAAAATCTTCCAAATGCAAGCACCACACCTCAAATCAACTCCAGGCCTTTTATCTGCTTAATTGAGAATGACATAACGAAGGAATTGCCCACACCTGCCCATGAAATAGCCTTAGAGTCAATTGTCCAATTACTTTTGGTCCCTTTAAAAACAGGGTGGCACATGTTAAGGAGCTGAAACTCCTAAACCCTTCATCCAGTTTTAATGTGGATACCCTCAAATGAAAGCTGAAAGTCTGGACTTTATGTCCATGTCCATTATATAACTACGGAACAACTTGAACATGTTTCAGTAAACAGGTAAAAAAACAAAATTTGTGTCAGTGTCCAAATATATATGGACCTAACTGTATCTAATCGTAGATCAACATCAGTAATGACAATCAGCGTTCAGTGTCTTCAGCTCACTGGGATTAACTTTCAGCTAATGAAGTGCTTTACATAATGAGACATTAGGGTGCCAATAAAAAAATAAGTTATCTATTTCTCAAGTCTCACCCCCCAGTTTTTTTTTTTCCTTTGGGCTAAATATATCATGCTGTGAAATATTAGCTAAATTTATTGATGTTTAGAGGTGGCACAAACTCCCTGAAATTTGGAATTATTGTGTGATTTTGGCTAATGACTTGTTTAAAAAAAACTTGGATAGCATGTAAGGAAATCATATGAAGCTACTAATTTGCAGAGATGAAAACTTTATTAAACAGCATTGAACACTTAAATACATAGAAGCAATAAAAGGACCAAACATCTTTTTTAAAGAGTACTCTTCTTCACTGTTGGATGCTGTTTTCGATGGTATTCGACAACTTGTAAAAGATGCTGTTTTTGATCCTCATGAATGGTGATGCCATCATTGAACTGCTGAACAAGAGCTACACCTCTTTCAGCTGAATCATTAACAACTTTCAGTCCACCAATTAGTCTCTTTCCTTCCTGGTAATCTTCATCTTCTGGCCATTCCTCCGGGGCTTTTCCTAAGAAACCTGTTGGAATGCGAAGGCTTGTGAACAAAGTGTGGGTGTGCTTTGTAATGAAGCTTGAGATGCTCAAGGTCTTGATATTTTCTAAATCTACATCTTTTAATAGCTTTATTAAAAACAAGAACATAAATGTCAGAAAATTATACAACAGTAGGATTTTCAGAGGCTTTGTGCCACCTCTAAATATTGTTGCATCTTATTCTAAATGTATATTTCATTTTCTTGCTATTAAAGGAAAATAATTAGAGGGTGAGACTTTAAAAAATGCAAAAATGAATTTTCCCCATTGTTATGATTGGCACCCTATGAGACATCCACCAGACACGCTGAGATCTGAGCAGAAACATGAGTGTCTGAGGGAAGAATGGAGAGGATGAGTTGAGTGTCATCAGCACAGCAGTGGTATGAAAACCAATTCAAGGACATGACTCAATTAAGAGAGAGTGGGAATAGAGAATACAACCCTATTGAGAGAGCAGATATAAAGGATACGAGCTCCTTGTGAGAGCAGGTACAGAAGATATGACCTCACCAAGTGGGTATACAACAGAAGAAGATCCATTACTGAATCTTGATTGGACACCAGTGGGGAGTCTGTATGGAGTGCCTTGTCAACTGATCTTACCGTCCCTCCAGATAAAAAGCAAACCATCGCCATGCTGCGACACTAATTTGAAGACGCATGAGGATGAACATGAGTGTCTTGTGACTGAGCATGTGGAAAGCTGCTGAAAGGTCGAGGAAGATGAGGACTGAAGACAGTTTGGCTGATCTAAGAGCATGAAGCTTCTAAGTAAAGGCCACAAGAGCATTCTTAAGATCGATTTGTTCTGATTTATAATTTATTCTGGGTGAGATAGAGACAATTGTTCATTAATTTTAAAGGAGAGATGTGACACTGTGATACTGTCAGTAGATGCTGATGTCTGAGTGATTTACTGTGGGGTTTTCAGGATGGATTTAACCATCACTGTCAGATGTTCAGGTCATTAATGATGGAAGAGTTGAAGAGGAGGTCTGGACTCCTGTGAAAGGGATGGAATACAGCAGGCAGAAAGTGCATCCAGGATGAGAGAGTCTGTCTTTTTCTCTTCTATCTATCTGTTTCTGTCTGTCTCTCTTCCTGCCCATCTCCCTGTCTGTCTCTCAGGAGTCACTCGTATTGACAGCCACTGTCTCCAATCCACTTAAGAGCGAGTGTGTAATTAGTTGTGTTTAATTGGCTCTGTGTGAATTGATCATGTCCATCAGTATCTGTGCTGTAACTGGACAGAGTCAACAAACGAGAAAAAAAAACAATCTCCTCAGAGTCAGAGGAGAACAATGATACAATACGAGAGATGTCCGATGCTGTAGTATGCTCTGGCCCCATCCCAATGCGGCGTGGCGATGTAGCTTACAGCAGGTTATGGTCGTTGAACTGATGGTTGTCCAGGTGGTGCTCTGAAAACAGTGTGGGCTTTATAGATAATTGGGCTAATTTTGAGGGCACTGCTGGCCTGTTAGGGTGGGATGGTATCCATCCCACTTGGGAAGGTGCTGCTCTCACTACTTGCAGCATAGGTCATAGTCTCAGAACAGGCCTAGAGGTCTAATTAAATTTTGACAATTCAGAGCCAAGACCAGGGAGCAGACAAATAGGCTAAACCGACTGTCTGCTAGCTGCACAGAGTCGTCACTCAGAATCCACTACATCGAGACTGTATCTGTTCCCCGAGCTCAACGAAAAAGTAGAAATACACAGAGTTTGTTCCAGTAACCTAATCAATATAAAATTAGATCATACTGACTGTACAGTTGCTGCCAGCAACTTTGATCTAAAGGTGGGGCTATTAAATATTAGATCTCTTACATCTAAAGCGCTAATGGTTAATGAACTCATTACTGATCAGGAGTTTAATGTATTGTGTTTAACAGAAACATGGATTAAACCAAATGAATATATAGCATTAAATGAAGCGAGTCCTCCTGGATACAGTTATATACACCAGCCTCGTCTAACTGGCAGAGGAGGAGGCGTCGCGGTTATTTATAATGATTATCTAGGTGTAACACACAAACCTGGTTATAAATTTAATACATTTGAAGTTCTTCATACTAATATAATGTATGTAGCCTCGAAAAATAAGTCTACCCAGTTAATTCCATTGCTTATTATTTACAGGCCCCCGGGACCATATTCTGAGTTTCTTTCTGAATTTGCAGATTTTATCTCAGATCTGGTTATTTCCTTAGACAAAGCTTTAGTTGTCGGAGATTTTAATATTCACTGCGATAACCCAGAAGGCCCTTTGAAAACAGCGTTTGTGTCCATTTTAGATTCAGTAGGGATTAATCAGAATGTCATAGGACCGACCCATAATGGTGGTCACACCCTCGATCTAATACTAACATCTGGGTTAAACATAGAAAATATAGTCATACTTCCACAGTCTGAAGTTATCTCAGATCATTATCTCATCTCATTCAAAATATGTCTGAGTAATAATATATACACCTAACCACGCTACTGTATTAAACGTACATTCACGTCAACTACTGCACAGAGCTTTATAAATGATCTCCCAGAATTATCAACTTTGAGTGGGTCACTGTCAGCCCCTGCAGAACTTGATCAGGCAACTGAATGCTTAGAGTCAACATTCCGCTATACTTTAGATAATGTAGCTGTCATGCTCCACCCCGGACTTCCACTCCGGAGATTTATTATCTCCCAGTTCAGCGCTAATCTGGATCCGAGACGGGACTTCCATCTTGCCAGCATTCACTTCCTGGTTTGCTCTGCTGTGTATAAAAAGGCCATTCTCAGAAGGGGACTTTGCCAGGGGCGTGTTTTCAGGAGCAGTGTGAAGCCTGGAGAGGAGGAGATGCTCGGGGCCGCTGGGCTGTGAATGGTCAGGAGTTGCCGGTAGGAAGTGACAGAGTAGGAAGTGTAGGATGGACGAACCTGAGCGCAGGTATGGTGAGGATGGGGGACCCAAGCATAAAAACTCAAAAGGGAATTCTTATCAAAGCATAATTATGGAGGATATGGATTCATCTGTCAGGAAGGAATCGTACAAGGTATTTTTCAGTTTTGTAAATGAGGAGGAATCTTTTGCGGGTTGGAGTCCCATCCAATTGATGAAACAGGTGCATAAAGAGTTGGGCGAAGTTGTACGTGCTAGTAAGACAAGGTCTGGGGCACTTCTGGTAGAGTGTGTAGATGAAGAACAACAATCGAGAGCAGTAAAGATAACCGAGTTTTGCGGTCAGAATGTAAAATGTGTGGTTGGCCGAGATAAGAAGCTGATTAGAGGAGTAATAACGGGAATCCCAGTAGATGATTCAATGGAGGAATTGGTTGCAAGCATAAGAAATGTCAAGGTAAAAGAGGCAAAGCACCTGAAGATGAAGAGGGATGGTGTATTGAAGGACAGCCTGGCCGTGTTACTAACTTTTGATGAAATGAGGCTCCCACAAAAGGTCTTTATTGGTTTCATGTGTTATGATGTTAGGATGTATATCCCTCCTCCACTGAGGTGCTTCAAGTGTCAAAGGTATGGGCATGTAGCGGCCGTATGTAATGGTAAAACAAGATGCAGCAAGTGTGGAGGTGAACACAAGTATGGAGAATGTGCACAGGGGACAACTCAAAAATGCTGTAATTGTGGGGGCAATCATAGTGCAGCGTATGAAGGATGCGAGGTGTTTAAGCGAATGAGAGAAGTTCAGAGAATTAAAGTGGAGCAAGGAATGTCATACGCAGAAGCAGTAAAGCGAGTTCCCAGACTAGTGCCTACAACAAAGAGCGACGACAACAATAGGAAGGAGGTAGAGTGCATGACGTAAAAAAATACAAGATGATTCTCTTATTGTTAAGAAACTTGATTTTGTGCTCTTTATGACTGATATTATTAACGGAACTGCTCAGTATAGGAGCAGGACTGACAGGATTAAGATTATAGTTAAGTCTGCCAAAAAGTTCTTGGATATTGAAGGTCTGGAATGGGAAACTGTTGTAGAAGCTCTTAATGAGCCAACTGCTGGTAATGACGTGAACACATCTCAATCGCAATCATGCTTAGTCATTAGTTACATTTTGATGGTGCTGCACATCCTTCAATGGAATGCAAGGAGTCTGATTGCTAATGGGCAAGAATTTAAGAGGTATATTGAGAAGCTGGAGGTGAGGCCTAATGTTATATGCATTCAAGAATCATGGCTGATCCCCAAGCTAGACTTTGTTATAAAGGGGTTTATCGCAGTAAGGAGGGACAGGAACTCTGGCAAGGGTGGAGGGGTTATCACCTTCACTGAGAGGGGTCTTCAGTTTAGTGAGGTAAGGAAAGGGGAAGACCTGGAATACGTCATTATTGAAGTATGGTCTAAAGAAGGGAAAGTGTCGATTGTGAACTTTTATAACCCTTGTAGGCAGCTGGAATTAGGGTCACTTGAAGGACATTTAGGTTGTTGTAAAGGTCCCATAACTATCAGTGCTTGATTGAGTACAAAAAGGCACAAGCTTTAGTGAAAAGAGCAGTGAGAAAGGCAAAAAAGGAGTATTGGAAGAAATTTTGTAACTCGGTGGGGCGTACAACCCCCATTGAGAGAGTGTGGGGTACAATTAAGAAAATGAAAGGTATACAAAAATGTTATGACTATCCCTTGATCAGGGATGGAGAGGAAGTGGCAGCTACAAGTCATGACAAGGCAGAAGTTATTGCAAGAACTTTAGCCAAAGTGCATAGTTCTGAAAACCTGAGGCAGGAGGAGAAGAAAGGAAGGGAGGATACAATTTTACAACACACCAGTGTGAATGTCAGTGATGATCAGGCAGAAGGGAGGATGAATGCCCTGTTTACAAAAGCAGAACTAAATAAGGTGCTAAGGACGGTAAAGAAGTCTGCCCCAGGGAAGGACACAATATGCTATGAAATGCTAAATAAGTTGAGTGACCAGGGAAAAGAAAAGTTACAGCTGCTGTTCAATAGAATATGGGTAGAGGGGGTAATTCCTAGGGAGTGAAAAGAATCTCTAGTAGTACCCATCAGGAAACCTGGGAAGGACCCTCATAATCCGAGTAGCTACCGACCAATAGCCTTAACCTCCCAGGTGGGAAAAACCATGGAAAAGATGAAAACTGAAAGAATGAATTATTGGGCGGAGACTGAGGGAATTCTCCAAAGCTATCAGAGTGGTTTTAGGAGAGGAAGAAGCACCATGGACCCAGTCATTTGTTTAGAGGATGCTATTAGGAGAGCTCAAGTAAACAAAGAGTCAGTGGTTGCAGTGTTTTTTGATATTGAAAAAGCATATGATATGCTTTGGACAAGAGGCCTGGTAATGAAGTTGCAGCAATTGGGGCTGGGGGGCAGGATGCTCCAATGGGTAGAAGCATTCCTGACTGAAAGTCGTTTAAGAGTCAAAATAAATGGGGAAGTTAGTTCCAGCTATATTGCAGAAAATGGCACTCCTCAGAGGAGCATAATTAGTCCCCTATTGTTCGACATCATGATTGACCAAATATTTAAAAATGTGCAAGGGCCTGATGGGGTAGCTTTATTTGCTGACGATGGAGCCATGTGGAAGAGGGGGAGGAATTTGAAATTCATTATGAAGAAAATGCAGGAAGCTGTAAATGAAGTCCATCAATGGGCAGTTCAGTGGGGATTTAGAATCTCAGTAGAGAAGACAAAAGTGATGATTTTCTCTAGGGGAAGTGTAAATCCTGAGCTAAAAATCCTCCTGTCAGGGAGTGAGTTGGAAAGAGTGGATGTTTTTAAATATCTGGGGGTGTGGTTTGACAAGAAGTTGACCTGGGCCTTCCATATCCAGAAAATGGTGGATAAGTGCAAAAAAATTCTAAATGTCATGAGATGTCTGTGTGGGGTTGAATGGGGAGCATCAAGGGGAGCACTGAGAGCAATTTATACTGGACTAATGAGGTCAGTATTTGACTATGGATGTATAGCCTATGGGTCGGCCTCTAAGTCAATGTTGCACAAGTTGGATCTAATGCATAATCAAGCCTTGAGAATATGCTGTGGAGCAGTCAAAACCTGACCAGTGAACGCAATTCAGGTTGAGGTGGGGGAAATGCCCTTACAGTTGCAAAGGGAGCAGCTTGCCCTGGTATACTGGGTTAATCTCGGGGGTCATGATGAGAGTCACATAGTACAGCCAGTCCTGACTCATTGTCAAGAGCGACTACATGAGGGAGGGAGGAGCTTTGGGTTAACTGTCAAGGACAGGGTTGAGAGCATGGGGTTAAGTGGACTTGATATCGCCCCAACAGTGTCATACCCTATAGTTCCCCCTTGGACATTGGAAGAATTAAAAGTGGACTTTGGGCTGCTTGAGGAAAGGCAAGAGGGTGAAGTGGACAAATGGAGAGTGAGTGGGTACATATCAGAACACTACAACCAGTGTATGATTTTGTACACAGATGCCTCAAAGGGCACAGACAAAAGGGTGGGAGTGGCGCATGTGGTCCCTGAACTTGGGTTGGCCATATATAAGAGGCTGACAGACGATCTGGCGGTATACACAGCGGAACTGGTAGCCATATGGTTTGCCCTGCTTTGGTTAGAGGGTAATGACATGAGAAACAGGCAAATAGTTATAGCATCTGACTCTAGTTCAGCCCTTCAAAGTATTCAGCTCTCTCACTCAACAACCAGGGATGACATTCTATTTGAGATTCTTCAGCTGGCAAGTGCATTACTAAAGGTGGGTTTTAAGTGTTCTTTTTTATGGGTTCCTGCTCACATAGGGGTTGAGGGGAATGAGATGGCAGATAAATATGCCAAAAGAGCAGCAAGCAAAGAGAATATAGATACGCACAAAGTATTGCAAGACAGAAGTAAAGAGCATAATTAAAACCAAAATTAACAGTAAATGGCAGCAGCTCTGGGAGAGTGGGCCCACTGGGAGGCATCTTTTTTAACATTCAGCCCCAAGTCTTGAAAATTGTTGGTGATGGGGGTGCAAGGCAAGAAGAAGTGGTGTTGGCCAGACTGAGAATGGGGCACACAAAGCTGAATAGCACTCTCGCTAAAATGAACAGGCACGCTGATGGTAACTGCGAATTCTGCATGGGAAGCCCAGAAACTGTAGAGCATGTCCTGATTCACTGTAGGAAATACCAGCAAGAGAGACAGGTTTTTATTGAACACGTAGAGGCCAATGATACAACATTCAGACTAAAAAATATTTTACAAAGAAGTAATGGGAAGATTTTATTTTTTTTGTTTACTTTTTTGAAAGAGACAGGTCTAATAAGACACATTTAATTTTTTAGAAGAGGCAACTACTGTTCCACACTCCAGTCCAGCGGTGGCGGTAATACACCGAAGTCATTGTCAACCGCCATTCAAAAAGAAGAAGAAGAAGAAGAAGGGACTTTGCCAGAATGTCTCGTTGGTTTTTCATGTTGTCTCTGTGCCATTATTGCTTCTTGGATTTTGCTCTCTGTTTTTGCCTGTTTCTTGTCACAGTTTTTTGCACTACATTTTTGTCTTTTTTCATGTTTGTTGTGCTATGTTTTTGTCTCAAGTTTTTTGTCTGGACTATTTTTTATGCTAGCATTTTATTTTTTTTTTTTGTCCTTGCCTGCCTCATTTTTTTGTACCTAGCTTTTTCTGGATTATTTTTGGTTTATTTTTTACTCCTATTAAATCTTTTTTTATTATTGGATTTACTGGTTGGGCGGCATGGTGGTGTAGTGGTTAGCGCTGTCGCCTCACAGCAAGAAGGTCTGGGTTCGAGCCCCGTGGCCGGCGAGGGCCTTTCTGTGCGGAGTTTGCATGTTCTCCCCGTGTCCGCGTGGGTTTCCTCCGGGTGCTCCGGTTTCCCCCACAGTCCAAAGACATGCAGGTTAGGTTAACTGGTGACTCTAAATTGACTGTAGGTGTGAATGTGAGTGTGAATGGTTGTCTGTGTCTATGTGTCAGCCCTGTGATGACCTGGCGACTTGTCCAGGGTGTACTCCGCCTTTCGCCCGTAGTCAGCTGGGATAGGTTCCAGCTTGCCTGTGACCCTGTAGAAGGATAAAGTGGCTAGAGATAATGAGATGAGATGAGATTTACTGGTCTGTGTTCTGCTCTTGGATCCTACTCACCACATCTCACCACCCATAACAGTATGTTCTGGCCAACATGGATCCAGTGGAACTGAACCATCTGAGAACAGCTATGCAGCAGCAAGGAGCCCTCCTCAGAACCCACCAACAGGAACTCAAGCAGATCACCCAGAACCTGGCCACCCTGTCCAACTCATTCAACCTTCTAGCCACACAACTCCAGCACTCTCAAGCTGTGCCTACCCCTCCCCAGCCACCTCCTTCATCTCCCGCCACCTCTGCTCGCCACAAACCGAGACTTCCTTCGCCTCAGCCCTACAGCAGGGAACCAGGTACCTGCAGATCTATTCTGTCTCAGTGTTCATTGATCTTGGAGCTACAACCCATGACTTTCCCCACAGAACGTTCCTGGGTAGCTTATGTCATCATGCTCCTCACCAGCAAGGCCAGGGAATGGGGAACAGCAGTCTGGCATGCTAACGTGTCCTTTTGTTCCAGCTTCAAGGACTTCTCTGAGGAAATGAGGCGAACATTCGACCACTCTCTGTCCGGTTGAGAAGCAGCTAGGGAGCTCATGGAGCTGCAGCAGGGGCCCTGATCTACCTTGGACTATGCCATCGAGTTCCGGACGTTGGAGGCATCATGCAACTGGAATGAGAGTGCCCAGGTCGACGCATTCCTACATGGCTTGTCCAACATCATCAAGGATGAAATGGTATCTCAGAAACTGCCATTGGACCTCGCCACTCTCATGGACTTAGCCAATTGTATTGATGCTTGGGTCCTACAATGTAGGAGAGAGAAGAGCCACCTCAGCTGCAACTTCTCCCCACCTCGTCCATCGAACCCATGCAGATAGATCGGGTACAGGTGTCAGCAGAGGAACGGCTGCACCAGTGGAATACGGGGGCCTGCTTCTACTGCAGTCAGCAAGGACACATCTGCCGAGCCTGCCTGCTAAAAAAGTGCAAGCCCACCAGTTAATCAAGGGGCCCTGGTGGGCAATGCTCGGAACCAGTCCCCTGCTGACCGACCATTGCTCCCCGTTATCACGCACAACAACCGGCATCACCATCTTCAGGCACTCATCAACTCAGGGGCAGACAGGAACCTGATCTGCTCTGCCACCACCAAGGATCTCAGAATCCTGTTACTTGCCCTTGAGGTCCCTCTCACCGTCCTGACACTCAATGGCACTGGCTTGACCACCATCACTTACCTCACCACCCCGCTCACCCGAAGGATTTCAGGCAATCACTCTGAAACAATACAACTTCACATCATGAACAACCCTCATGTTCCGGTTATTCTTGGACTACCCTGGTTGATGCAGCACAACCCCCACTTAAACTGGACTGATCACACCATCTTGGGCTGGAGTCCTTCCTGCCTGGCCTCCTGCCTGAACTCCACTCTGCCTCCTGCCAAACCACCACAGCCCTCAGCCAGTGAGTTCCCCGACCTCTCACGTGCCTCCGGAATATCTGGACCTCAAGTCAGTTTTTAGTAAAACCTGAGCGGTCTCCCTCCCTTCCTCCTCACAGGCCTTACGATTGTGGGATCAACCTCCTGCCTGGGATGGCACCACCCAAGGGACATCTCTACTCTCTCTCATCCGCTGAACAACAGGCCATGGAGAAGTACATCAAGGAGTCACTGGCAGCTGGGATCATTCGCCCTTCCTCCTCTCCAGCAGGGGTGGGGTTCTTCATCAAAAAGGACAAGTCACTCTGTCCCTGCATTGACTATCGAGGTCTCAACACCATCATGGTCAAGAACCGCTACCCACTACCGCTCATGACCACAGCCTTTGAACTACTCCAGGGAGCTAAGGTGTTCACTAAACTGGACTTATGCAACACCTATCACCTAGTTAGGATCAGGGAAGGGGATGAGTGGAAGATGGCCTTCAACACCATCACAGGCCACTATGAGTACCTCATAGTCCCTTTTGGCCTGACCAATGTGCCCGTGGTATTCCAGGCACTAGTTAACAATGTCTTAAGGGACTTCATTAACACCTTTGTCTTTGTATATCTGGATGACATCTTGATTTTTCTCTTGCTCCCTGGAAGAACATCGGGGTCACGTCTGGCAGGTCCTCCAATGCCTGCCAGAAAATAAACTGTTCATTAAGGCGGAGAAAACTGAGTTCCACCAAAGCTGTCTCATTCCTGGGGTTCATCATCGCTCCAGCGAAGATTCAAATGGACCCCCTCAAGCTGGAAGCAGTCGCTGACTGGCCCACCCCATCTTCAAGACAAGAGCTCCAGCACTTGCTAGGATTCGCCAACTTCTACAGGTGCTTCATTCGCAACTTCAGCACAGTGGCTGGACCTCTCTCAGCCCTGACCTCAACCAAGACCTAATTCAAGTGGGGGGAGGAAGCAGATAAAGCCTTTTCCATGCTCAAGCACAGGTTTACCACAGCACCCATTCTCACCATACCCAATCCAGTTTATTGTCGAGGTTGATGCTTCCAAGTCGGGCTGGAGCTATACTATCCCATAGGGCCAGTGACGACAAAGTCCACCCATGCTCCTTCTCCCGCTGGCTATCCCCAGCTGACCGGAATTACGACATCGACAACCGAGAACTACTGGCTGTTAAACTAGCCTTGGAAGAGTGGAGGCACTGGCTCAAGGGGTCGGAGCTCCCCTTCCTAATCTGGACCAACCATAAGAATCTGGAGTACCTAAAGTCCACCAAATGCCTGAATTCCCGTCAAGTCTGTTGGTCTCTCTTCTTCCAGTTCAACTTCACGCTCCCCTGCTGCCCAGGCTCCAAGAACGGCAAACCCAACACCCTGTCCAGGACGTTCTCTTCCCACCAAGAGGAGTCCAAGCCGCCTGAGACCATCCTTCCTCTATGGTGGCTCCCAGGCAGGCAGCATTCTGGAGGTTGAGATGCTCGTGCAGAAGGCCCTGGAGCAGGACCCCAGTGAAGGTAACCCCAACAACACTCCTTCTAACCATCTGTTTGTTCCCTGTCCTGTGCAAACCCAGGTGCTGCAGCGGGGTCATGGCTCCAAGCTGGCCTGTCATCCAGGAGCCACCCGAACCCTGGCACTCATCCAGCAGTGTTTTTGGTGTCCATCCATCAAGGAGGACATCCAGGAGTTCGTGGCAGCCTATGACACATGCTCCCAGAACAAGACAGCCAATCGACCCCTTGCCGGCTTGCTAAGACCCCTCCCGACTCTGCATTGACCTTGGTCTCACATCGCCCTGGACTTCATCACAGGACTCCCCAACTCAGGTGGCAACACGTGTATCTTCACTGTTATTGACCGTTTTTCTAAGACCGTCCTCTTCATTCCACTGCCCAAGCTCCCCTCAGCCAAAGAGACTGCAGAACTACTTGTCCACCATGTTTTCCGCCTACATGGTCTGCCTACCGACATTGTTTCTGACCAGGGTCCTCAGTTCACTGCACAGTTCTGGAGAGCCTTCTGCACCTGTAGTCTCTCCTCAGGTTTCCACCCACAGACCAACAGCCAGGCAGAATGGGCGAACCAGGCTTTGGAGGTTGCACTCAGGTGCATGGTGTCCAGGGATGCCAGTCCTTGGAGCAGGTACCGACCCTGGATTGAATATGCACATGACACTCTCCATTGCTCTGCCACAGGTCTCTCTCTGTTCCAGTGCTCACTAGGTTACTAACCACCACTGTTCCCCAGCCAAGAGGAGGAGGTTGCCGTACCCTCAGCCCAGCTCTTTATACACCGCTGCAGGAGGACGTGGGCATTGGCCCAGAGAAGACTCATTCGCTCCTCACTCACATCCAAGAAGCAGGCCGACAAACGTCGCTCCAAGGCACCCACCTACCGAGTGGATCAACGAGTTATGCTCTCCACGCGCCACCTGCCACTTATGACCGTCTCTTGCAAGCAAGCAACCAGGTTCCTTGGACCCTTCCTCATCAAGAAGGTAATCAACCCATGTTCTGTTAGACTCGCATTACCACTCACCATGAAACATGTTCACCCTAACTTTCATGTATCTCAGCTTAAACCTTTGGTCTCCAGTCCTTTGCCGGATCCAGGATGGGACTTCCATCTTGCTGGCATTCACTTCCTGGTTTGCTCTGCTGTGTATAAAAAGGCCGTTCTCAGAAGGGGACTTTGCCAGAACATCTCGTTGTTTTTCAGGTCGTCTCTGCACCATTATTGCTTCTTGGATTTTGCTCTGTTTTTGCCTGTTTCTTGTCAGTTTTTTGCATTACATTTTTGTCTTTTTATGTATGTTGTGCTACGTTTTTGTCAAGTTTTTTTGTCTGAACTATTTTTTAAGCTAGCGGCTTTTTTTTTTTTTTTTGTCCCTAGCTTTTTCTGGATAATTTTTGGGTTTTTTTTTTTACTCCTATTAATGAATTTATTAATTTATTTATTTTTTATTATTGGATTTACTGGTCTGTGTTCTGCTCTTGGATCCTACTCTCCACATCTCAGCACCCATAACAGTAGCTCCTCTCAAAAGGAAAAATGATCATCGACAAGTTAGCACCCTGGTATAATGATGACACAAGCACTTTAAAACAGACCACTCAAAACTTGGAACGTAAATGGCATCAAACAAAATTGGTAGCGTTCAAATTACTGTGGAAGGAGAGCTTCCTGAAGTATAGAAAAGCTCTTAGTGCTGCTAGATCAACATATCTCTCCTCCCAATAGAAGATAACAAAAATAATCCTAGATTCCTATTTAATACTGTAGCAAAATTAACGAGGAATAAGTCCACTATAGACACATGCACACCTGCAGTATGTAGTAGCAACGACTTCATGAATTTTTTTAATGACAAAATTGAAAATATCCGACAAATTCAAACTACTAACTTTAGGTCAGACAATGTAAGGGACCTTGTAGTTAACAATATAACTGTATCAGATCAGCAGTTAGAATGTTTTACTCCCCTGAGAGAAACTGAATTACTTTCATTAATCTCGGCATCAAAAGCCTCAACTTTGTGTACTCGATCCCTTACCTACACGTCTGTTCAAACAGATAATACCTGAAGTAATTGAACCGCTTCTAAAAATAATAAATTATTCTCTTAGGATTGGCTATGTACCCAAATCCTTTAAACTAGCAGTTATTAAACCCCTGATTAAAAAAGCTGACCTTGATCCTGGTCAGCTATCCAGTTATTGGCCAATATCAAACCTCCCCTTTATCTCCAGCAGTTATGCTCATATTTACACAGGAATAATATCCATGAAATGCATCAGTCAGGATTTAGACCTCATCATAGCACAGAGACAGCTCTAGTTAACGTAGTAAACAACCTACTGTTGGCGTCTGATCAGGGCTGTGTCTCACTGCTTGTGTTGCTTGACCTTAGTGCAGCATTTGATACCACTGATCATTCCATTCTCCTGGATAGACTAGAAAATGTTGTGGGAGTTCAGGGAACGGCCCTCTCCTGGCTCAGCTCTTATTTAACTGATCGCTACCAGTATGTTGAAGTAAATGGTGATTTTTCTAGACATACTGAAGTAAAGTTTGGTGTTCCACAAGGTTCTGTATTGGGTCCACTGTTTTCTTTATATGTGTTACCTCTGGGTGATATTATTCGTAAACACTGTATTAGTTTCCACTGTTATGCTGATGACACACAGTTGTATGTTTCTGCAAAACCAGATGAGAGACACCAGCTTAATAGAATTGAGGAATGTGTGAAGGACATTACACTGGATGCTTATTAACTTCCTTCTGCTTAACTCTGACAAGACTGAAGTACTTGTACTCGGACAACATGCAGTTAGAAGTACAACCCCAATTCCAAAAAAGTTGGGACAAAGTACAAATTGTAAATAAAAACGGAATGCAATGATGTGGAAGTTTCAAAATTCCATATTTTATTCAGAATAGAACATAGATGACATATCAAATGTTTAAACTGAGAAAATGTATCATTTAAAGAGAAAAATTTAGGTGATTTTAAATTTCATGACAACAGCACATCTCAAAAAAGTTGGGACAAGGCCATGTTTACCACTGTGAGACATCCCCTTTTCTCTTTACAACAGTCTGTAAACGTCTGGGGACTGAGGAGACAAGTTGCTCAAGTTTAGGGATAGGAATGTTAACCCATTCTTGTCTAATGTAGGATTCTAGTTGCTCAACTGTCTTAGGTCTTTTTTGTCGTATCTTCCGTTTTATGATACGCCAAATGTTTTCTACGGGTGAAAGATCTGGACTGCAGGCTGGCCAGTTCAGTACCCGGACCCTTCTTCTACGCAGCCATGATGCTGTAATTGATGCAGTATGTGGTTTGGCATTGTCATGTTGGAAAATGCAAGGTCTTCCCTGAAAGAGACGTTGTCTGGATGGGAGCATATGTTGCTCTAGAACCTGGATATACCGTACCTTTCAGCATTGATGGTGTCTTTCCAGATGTGTAAGCTGCCCATGCCACATGCACTAATGCAACCCCATACCATCAGAGATGCAGGCTTCTGAACTGAGCGCCGATAACACCTTGGGTCGTCCTTCTCCTCTTTAGTCCGAATGACACGGCATCCCTGATTTCCATAAAGAACTTCAAATTTTGATTTGTCTGACCACAGAACAGTTTTCCACTTTGCCACAGTCCATTTTAAATGAGCCTTGGCCCAGAGAAGACGTCTGCGCTTCTGGATCATGTTTAGATACGGCTTCTTCTTTGAACTATAGAGTTTTAGCTGGCAACGGCGGATGGCACGGTGAACTGTGTTCACAGATAATGTTCTCTGGAAATATTCCTGAGCCCATTTTGTGATTTCCAATACAGATGCATGCCTGTATGTGATGCAGTGCCATCTAAGGGCCCGAAGATCACGGGCACCCAGTATAGTTTTCCGGCCTTGACCCTTACGCACAGAGATTCTTCCAGATTCTCTGAATCTTTTGATGATATTATGCACTGTAGATGATGATGATATGTTCAAACTCTTTGCAATTTTACACTGCAATTTTACAATGTGTTGCTGTCATGAAATTTCAAATGAGCCAATATTTGGCAAGAAATTTCAAAATGTCTCACTTTCGACATTTGATATGTTGTCTATGTTCTATTGTGAATACAATATCAGTTTTTGAGATTTGTAAATTATTGCATTCCATTTTTATTTACAATTTGTACTTTGTCCCAACTTTTTTGGAATCGGGGTTGTAGGTTTTCTGATTCCACAGTAACTCTGGATGGCCTTTCTGTTTCTTCACGTGCAGCAGTAAAAGACCTCTGGGTGATTATTGACCCCAGTCTTTCATTCGAAAGTCACATTGATAACATTACCCGGATAGCTTTCTTTCATCTCAGAAATATTGCTAAGATAAGTAATTGGCTCCCAGTCAAATTTCGTATTGATTATAAAATACTACTATTGACCTTCAAAGCATTGACTGGACTCACACCACAGTACCTGAGCGAACTTCTGCTCCTCTATGACCCGCCACGTGTACTTAGATCAAAAGGTGCAGGCTATCTGCTGGTACCTCGAATAGTGAAGGCTACATCAGGGGGCAGAGCCTTTTCTTACAAAGCTCCACAGTTATGGAACAGCCTTCCAAGTAGTGTTCGGGAATCAGACACAGTCTCAGCGTTTAAGTCAAGGCCGAAAACATATCTGTTTAGTCAAGCCTTGTGTTAATGGTGTTTATGAGGTAAAGTTGTAGGGGTTCTCTGGAGGGTTCTCAGACATAGTGTTTTGCTAAACTAGGATGTATGGATGCTGTCAGTCCCCCACTCACTCGCTCACTCGAGTTTGTTGACGGTGTAGTGGCTGCTGCTTTATGTCCCGGGGCTCCCTCATGCCTGTGTTACCTTCTGGCTCTCTCCTTTTAGTTATGCTGTCATAGTTAGTTTTGCTGGAGTCCCTGCTTGTACACTGTTCCTACTTATTCAGGTGACATTAGGTATACCTAACAACCTGTCAAGTTTATTTGTATAGTGCTTTTAACAATAAAGATTGTCGCAAAGCTGCTTTACAGAATTTGAACGACTTAAAACATGAGCTAATTTTATCCCTAATCTATCCCCAATGAGCAAGCCTGCGGCAATGGTGGCAAGGAAAAACTCCCTCAGATGACATGAGGAAGAACCCTTGAGAGGAACCAGACTCAAAAGGGTACCCATCCTCATCTGGGCAACAACAGGCAGCATGATTATAACATTAACAGATTTAACATGAAGTCAGTTTCGTTGATGTTATAAACTCTTCATTGATGGAAACTTGAGTGCAAAACTGTTCATGACAACCACAGTCCTAAAGTTAGCAAGTCAACTGTAGTCCTCAGCCATAAAAGCATTACTGTAAGAGTCCAGAGTGTCCTCCAGGTATAACTTTCAACTGTCCTCATGGGGCCGTCCTCCACAGGAGCGATGCGATAAGACTCCAACCAGACACAGGGCACCAGGATGGATCAAGCAGGTCCGAGGAGCAGAAGAGGTCAGCATCTCGATCCCAGGACCGACATGTAACTCAGAGGGACAGATTGGGGGGGGGGGGAGAAAACACAGGTTGTTAGGTAAAAATGACGCAAATATTAAGTCTGTGTGGTAGGCTCGCAGAGATGAGAGTCTTGATATCAGGCATAATACACAACAATGGCATGTTAATATGGTTAAAAAAATATCATGACCTGCTCTGGCTGGATGCTTGATTGGGTGACGGGAGCACACTCCTAAGCAATGATGGGATGCAGATGGGACCCTTAGGGCTGGCCAAGACAATTCAGTTACATTTCACCGGGTCTGGGACATGCAACAAAATGTCTGACGGCCGATTCCCTGCAGGCTACGATAGTCAGTCGAGGTCTCCACCCTGTCCACCAAAAGATTTCCTGTTGACTCCATGTAACTCAGAGGGACAGATTGGGGGGAGAGAGAGAGAGAAAGAAAACACGGGTTGTTAGGTATGCCCAATGTCACCTGAATAAGTAGGAACAGTATACATATTGCACTGCATACAAGCAGGGACTTTGGCAACTAACTGACAGCATAACTAAAAGGGGAGAGCCAGAAGGTAACACAGGCATGAGGGAGCCCCGGGACATAAAGCAGCAGCCACTACACCGTGAACAAACTCAAGTGAGCAAGCGAGTGGGGACTGACAGCATCCATACATCCCAGTTTACCAAAACAATCTATGTCTGAGGATCCTCCAGATCTACACCTTTACCTCATAAACACCATTAACAAAAGGCTTGACTAAACAGATATGTTTTCAGCCTCGACTTAAACACTGAGACTGTCTGATTCCCGAACATTATTGGAAGGCTGTTCCGTAACTGTGGGGCTTTGTAAGAAAAGGCTCTGCTCCTGATGTAGCCTTCACTATGTGAGGTACCAGCAGATAGCCTGAACCTTTTGATCTAAGTAGGCGTGACGGGTCATAGAGGACCAGAAGTTCACTCAGGTACTGTGGTGCAAGACCATTTAGTGCTTTAAAGGTCAATAGTAGTATTTTATAATCAATACGAAATTTGATTGGGAGTCAATGCAGTGTGGATAAGACAGGCGTGATGTGGTCATATTTTCTAGTTCTAGTAAGGACTCTTGCTGCTGCATTTTGAACTAACTGGAGCTTGTTTATGCACTTATTGGAACATCCAGACAGTAAGGCATTACAGTAATCCAACCTGGAGGTAATGAAAGCATGAACTAGATTTTTCGCATCATGTAGTGACATTAAATTTCTTATCTTAACAATATTTCTGAGAGGAAAAAAAGCCATCTGGGTGATATCAATGTGAGTTTCGAATGAAAGACTGGGGTCAATAATCACTCCGAGGTCTTTTACTGCTGCAGGCGAAGAAACAGAAAGTCCATCCAGAGTTACTGTGGAATCAGAAAACTTACTTCTAGCTGCATGTGGTCCGAGTACAAGTACTTCAGTCTTGTCAGAGTTAAGCAGAAGGAAGTTAATAAGCATCCAGTGTCTAATGTCCTTCACACATTCCTCAATTCTATAAAGCTGGTCTCTCTCATCAGGTTTTGCAGAAACATACAACTGTGTGTCATCAGCATAACAGTGGAAACTAAGACAATGTTTAAAAATAATATCACCCAGAGGTAGCATCTCATCTCATCTCATCTCATCTCATCTCATTATCTGTAGCTGCTTTATCCTGTTCTACAGGGTCGCAGGCAAGCTGGAGCCTATCCCAGCTGACTACAGGCGAAAGGCGGGGTACACCCTGGACAAGTCGCCAGGTCATCACAGCGCTGACACATAGACACAGACAACCATTCACACTCACATTCACACCTATGGTCAATTTAGAGTCACCAACCTGCATGTCTTTGGACTGTGGGGGAAACCGGAGCACCTGGAGGAAACCCACGCGGACATGGGGAAAACATGCAAACTCCGCACAGAAAGGCCCTTGCCGGCCATGGGGCTCGAACCTGGACCTTCTTTCTGCGAGGCGACAGCGCTAACCATTACAGCACTGTGCTGCCCAGAGGTAACATATATAGAGAAAAAAGCAGTGGACCCAAGACAGAACCTTGTGGAACACCAAACTTTACCTCAGTATGTCTAGAAAAATCACCATTTACATCAACATACTGGTAGCGATCAGTTAAATAAGACCTGAGCCAGGAGAGAGCCGTTCCCTTAACTCCCACAACATTTTCTAGTCTATCCAGAAGAAAGGAATGATCAATGGTATCAAATGCTGCACTAAGGTCAAGCAACACAAGCAGCGATACACAGCCCTGATCAGACGCCAACAGGAGGTCATTTACTACTTTAACCAGAGCTGTCTCTGTGCCATGATGAGGTCTAAATCCTGACTGATACATTTCATGGATATTATTCCTATGTAAATATGAGCATAACTGCTGCGCCACAGCTTTTTCAAGGATCTTGGAGATTAAGGGGAGGTTTGATATTGGCTGATAATTGGACAGCTGACAGGGATCAAGGTCAGGTTTTTTAATCAGGTGTTTGATTACTGCTAGTTTAAAGGATTTGGGTACATAGCCAATTGTGAGAGAAGAATTTATTATTTTTAGAAGCAGTTCAATTACTTCAGGTATTATCTGTTTGAATAGACGTGTAGGTAAGGGATCTAGTACACAAGTTGAGGCTTTTGATGCTGAGATTAATGAAAGTAATTCAGTTTCTCTAAGGCGAGTAAAACATTCTAATTTATGATCTGATACAGTTATATTGTTAACTACAGGGTCACTTATATTGTCTGACCTTAAATTAGTAGTTTGAATTTTTTGTCGGATATTCTCAATTTTGTCATTAAAAAAATTCATGAAGTCGTTGCTACTACATACTGCAGGTGTGCATGTGTCTATAGTGGACTTATTCCTGGTTAATTTTGCGACAGTATTAAATAGGAATCTAGGATTATTTTTGTTATCTTCTATTAGGGAGGAGAGATATGTTGATCTCGCAGCACTAAGAGCTTTTCTATACTTCAGGAACAGTGGCAGCTGGTAGTCTTTCAAACAGGGGAGGCTGGTCGGTTACGATATTTCCAGATTTTAAATGAAAAAACAGATCAATTTTGCCCATACTCTTGCCTCTGATCTGGCTGATTGTTGGCAGCGTCACAAACTGTGAAATAACAGGTTATTTTGGCCCATTAGCCTACTGTCCAATATACATGATGGTGGTGTTGGGGGGAGGGGTATATTTTAACATTTTATATTTTAAAATTGTGGCATGTTGTTTAAAAATTGACCTCGGCTGTGTTTTTGTTTAAAAATGTTTTCCAAATTGTAGCTGTGTTTAATTCATATCCAGAAAAACATATATTCCAATATAATATACTCAGCATAAACATTTTAAATAGATTCTATATTTTTGGTCCATCCATGACATCTTACTAAAGTAGCCTATTTACTGTTGTTGATGTGGGTCACTTGCTGTTAGCCAATTCACTTTCTCGTACCAGGAGAGCTGAAAGGAATGAGTATTATTCCCTACCTTTTTCACCAAGTCAATTTGAGGCGTTGGTCTACCCTGCTCTTTAATTTAAATTTTTTCCTCGAAAGGAAGACTGGCAAATGGCTTCGCCACAATTAAATCAGCAATGCTTGGCATCCGTGCGCAGCTTTCTTGCTAGCTGACTAGCCCCCTCAAGTTCAAGTTCAGTCACTCAAATAAACGAAATTTCTGGAACTAAGATAGCAAACTTGACAACACTATATTTACACTTTATTTACAATGAAAATATATACAAACTAAAAAAGCTGGTAGAAACCATATGTAATGAATGAAATCGAAATGTAAGCCGATCTCTTACAATACACCACAGCACTTGCGAATCCGCATGGGACTGAACTGATGTTGCCAGATACTGCTGATGTTATCCAGCCCAAAATATGTTCAAAACCCGTCAAAATGCACTTAAAACCGCCCAATTGGGAGGGAAATCGCCCAATCTGGCAACACTGTACCGCTGCCTGTCTATAGTTGAAACGAGCTGTCAATCAAAGAAAATATCCAGCCGCTTTCACCAATCACCAGTCTCCTCGCGGAAACTGCCATGTCCCTCCCATGTGAGGCTCGGAGTCCGTGGGCAGGCATTTTCGCAGTATTTGTCCAAAAACCATCTTGCATTTTGAGATTGAAAAGCACAGAGCTCCCAAATGCCGTTGAAGTCCATTGAGGCTGGGAGTCCGTGAGACTCTGTGGGCGGGCATTTTCGCAGTATTTGTCCAATAATCGTCTTGCATTTTGAGATTGACAAGCACATAGCTCCCAATCCACTGAGGCTGGGCTGCATCACGCTGTCACGAGGGGGAAAAACTCACGCACACATTAGGCGAACTGGGGAAAGTTATAACAGAATGATTTCGCACTGTAGTTGGGTTGAGCACATATATTTCTATGATTCTGGATCTGAAATAGCAATGTTAAAAGGTCGGCTATAACATAAGCCTAGCGCAATTCATCCTACACAATGTTCGTCATTTTTAGAGGAGGCTGAGCCTCCCTCGTTGTCTTAGAGCAATCGCCCGTGTTCAGGAAGCTCTCCTTCCACGCTAATTCGAACACTACCAATTTTGTTTGATGCCATTTACGTTCCAATTTTCGAGTGGTCTGTTTTAGTGTGCAAGTGTCATCATTATACCAGGGTGCTAATTTTTTTGTCTCTGACCATTTTCCTTTTTAGAGGAGCTACATTATCTAAAGTATGGCGGAATGTTGACTCTAAGCATTCAGTTGCCTGATCAAGTTCTGCAGGGGCTGACAGTGACCCAATCAAAGTTGATAACTCTGGGAGATCATTTATAAAGCTCTGTGCAGTAGTTGACATGAATGTACGTTTAATACAGTAGTGTGGTGAGGTGCATATACGGTATTATTACTGAGACATAGTTTGAATGAGATGAGATAATGAGCTGAGATAACTTCAGACTGTGGAAGTGTGACTATATTGTCTACATTTAACCCGAATGTTAGTATTAGATCGAGGGTGTGACCACCATTATGGGTCGGTCCTATGACATTCTGATTAATCCCTACTGAATCTAAAATGGACACAAACACTGTTTTTAAAGGGTCTTCTGGGTTATCGAAGTGAATATTAAAATCTCCGACAACTAAAGCTTTGTCTAAGGAAATAACCAGATCTGAGATAAGATCTGCAAATTCAGAAAGAAACTCAGAATATGGCCCCGGGGGCCTGTAAATAATAAGCAATGGAATTAACTGGGTAGACTTATTTTTCGACGCTACATACATTATGAGTATGAAGAACTTCAAATGTATTAAATTTATAACCAGGTTTGTGTGTTACACCTAGATAATCATTATAAATAACCGCGACGCCTCCTCCTCTGCCAGTTAGACGAGGCTGGTGTATATAACTGTATCCAGGAGGACTCGCTTCATTTAATGCTATATATTCATTTGGCTTAATCCATGTTTCAGTTAAACAAAGTACATTAAACTCCTGATCAGTAATGAGTTCATTAACCATTAGCGCTTTAGATGACGTGTGTGTGTGTGTGTGTGTGTGTGTGTATATATGTATGTATATATCAGTGTTTAGTCTATGTCTAGTTCATATCTAGAGTGTTTTATACTGTTTATATTGTCTGTTTGAGTGTTTAGTCTTTGTCTAGTTCTTATCTAGAGTGTTTATACTGTTTATTGTTTTTTCAATTATTCTATTTTTATTTTTATTTATTGCATTGCCTGTTTGCACCGTGGGTCAGAGAGGACTGAAATTTCATCTGTGCTGTATGTCGAGCATGTATAGCATATTTGACAATAAAGTTGACTTGACTTGAAGAGATCTAATATTTAATAGCCCCACCTTTAGATCAAAGGTGCTGGCAGCAGCTGTACAGTCAGTATGATCTAATTTTATATTGATTAGGTTACTGGAGCAAACTCTCTGAAAATTTCTACCTTTTTGTTTAGCTCGGGGAACAGACACAGTCTCGATGTAGTGGACCCTGAGTGACGACTCTGTGCAGCTAGCAGACAGTCGGTTTAGCCTGTTCGTCTGCTCCCTGGCCTTGGCTCTGGATTGTCAGGAATTAACTAGACCTGTTCTGAGACTATGACCTATGCTGCAGGAAACGAGAGCAGCACCTTCCTGAGTGGGATGGATCCCGTCCCGCCCTAACAGGCCAGCAGTGCCCTCAAAATTAGCCCAATTATCTATAAAGCCCACACTGTTTTCAGAGCATCATCTGGACAACCAGCAATTCAGCGACCATAACCTGCTGTAACCTACATCGCCACGCCGTATTGGGATGGGGCCAGAGCATACTACAGCATCAGACATCGCCTTCGCTAATTTAAACACCTCTACAAAGTTACTCTTAGTAACCTCAGACTGACGAAGGCATATATCATTAGCTCTTGCATGGATAACTAGCTTTGAGAACCTGTGCTTGCCTAGGACCCTAAGATTACCTGCTATGTCCGGCACCCTGGCTCCCGGTATACACCTGACTAAAGCTGCTGGTGCCCCTAAAGGCTGAGCTAATTTCACATGCTGTATGATAGAGTCCCCTCTAACCAGAGCTCTTTCAGGTTTCTCAGTGGGTGCGTCACTAAGGAGAGCAAACCTGTTCGACATGTGACGCGGAGAGGAGTGGTGCTCCTGTGGGCGAGCCTCAGTGGTAGCTTTGGCTCTACGCTTATGCCGCCAAGTCTTCACCCATTCGCCCTGCTGTAAGGGCTCTAATGCTGGAGTTGGGGGATTGCTAACTCCACCTAGGGCATCCAGACTTTTCCCTACAGAAACTACACTGTTCTCATGCTCACTCACCTTCTCTAAAGCCTGGACATGCGCTTCTAGCACTGTAATCTTCTCCGTCAGAGAGCTAACTAATCTGCACTTATCACAAATAAAGCTAATAAAGCTATCGCTAGTGACGGAGGAAGAATGACTAAACATCCTGCACTCAGCACACTGAACAGGCTGAAGGTGTGCCATGATGAAAAGATTCATGTACCTTAATCAAAGGTCTGTTGATATTAAAGCAGATCTGATGTAGATGGCCTCCGCTTGTGGTCTTTACACAGGAGGAAAGAAAAAGAAAGCTTCCGGTCTTGGCGTTCTTCTGAAAAAAGAGAGAAAAAAAAACAGAAAAAGGAAAGCGAAAGTGAAAAGTACAAAAAGGAAAGCGACAGTACAATAAAAATGAAGAGGATACTGGAAAATTATTTGGAGAAAAAAGTTTAAAAAGATTAGTAATTAAAGCCAGCACTCAAGGGGAAAAAAGGACTCGGGGCAAACAACTCAGGAACCAGGAAGTGTGTAGCAGACTTAATTGCCCAACCCTCGTTTGGCCACCCTCAACCTGTGTTTTCTCTCTCCCCCCCCAATCTGCCCCTCTGAGTTACTTGTTGTGGCAGCTGGGGCGTGGTCAAGCGCCGATCTGTGACAGGAGGGTGGAGCCAGGGAAGGTGAGTGGCAGAATCGCGACACCTGAGGATAATTAACCTGTTTGTGTGTGTTTTTTCCCAGTAACCGCTCCCTATTTAAGGAGGCAGAGAGAGAGGAGAGGGAGCGCAACCCGGGACCAGACGAGTGTGTGTGTGTGAATGAATGAATAAGATTATTAGACTGAAAAGTTATAAAAATAAATCACCTTGTCTGCCTCCAAACGCTGTCCTGCCATCTTCTGTGCTCCACCCACACTCGATACACGCTACAGTGGTGCTGAAACCCGGGAAAAGGTGGAGCACCAACACAGCAGCCCCATGGAATCCTCCCCGTTCGCAGACTTGGTCCACGCCCTCGCCACGGCTCAGCAGAGCCAGCACCAGGCACTTGTCACGCTCCGAAAGGAGCAGGAGCGCCGCTTCGAAGCCCTGGTGCTGGCCCAGCAGGAAGATCGAGAGGCGTTCTGGCGTCTCCTCGCGTCGGCGGGGTCCACCAGCACCCCGGCCGCGGGCCCGTCTCCCCTCACCGTGACCAAGATGGGCCCGCAGGACGACCCCGAGGCTTTCATCACATTGTTCGAGCAGGTCGCCGAAGCCTCGG
Source organism: Neoarius graeffei (assembly GCF_027579695.1). NCBI lineage: Eukaryota > Metazoa > Chordata > Actinopteri > Siluriformes > Ariidae > Neoarius > Neoarius graeffei. The sequence goes on along the minus strand of NC_083595.1, from coordinate 56,296,342 downwards.
GGTGGCCGATGGAGCAGCGCGCGGCGCGCCTCCTCCCCCTCCTGACGGGAGAGGCGCAGCTGGCCGCGCTACAGCTCCCCGCCGATCGCAGGCTGGCCTACGCCGACCTTCGCCAGGCTGTCCTCCAGCGCATGGGGCGCAAGCCGGAGCAGCAGCGCCAGCGCTTCCGCATGCTGCGGATGGAGGAAGTCGGCAGCCCGTTCGCGTTCGGCCAGCAGCTCCGGGACGCCTGCTGGTGGTGGCTGAGGGCCGAAGATCGCGATGCCGAGGGAATCATCGACCAGGTGGCGCTGGAACAGTTCATCGCCCGCTTACCAGCTGGAACCGCGGAGTGGGTCCAGTGCCACCGCCCGGCGTCGCTGGATCAGGCCGTGGGACTGGTGGAGGATCATCTGGTGGCTGTTCCGGCAGCAGGACAGCGGATGACAGCATCTTCTTTCTCCTCTTCTCTCTTTCTCCCCCCCTCCTCCCGTGTCCCATCCTCGCCCCATTCCCCCACCGCGGAGGCGGGGACCGGCTCCACCCCAGCCGGCCTGCCGCACCCATGGTGTCCTCCCATTTCTCCCTTCTGTGTCTGTCTCTCCCCCCCCTCAGGTGAGTGAGCCCCAGAACACAGCTGCAGAGGGAAGGCCCGGGCCGGTTTGCTGGCGCTGCGGGGATCCGGGCCACCTGCAGCAACAGTGTGCAGCGATGGAGGTGGGGGCGGTGGTGCGGATCCCCGAAGCGCCAGAGGCTGCCCTCGATCGGGCCGGGGCGTATCGCATACCGGTAAGTGTACAAGGGGCTACATATCAGGCGTTGGTGGATTCAGGTTGCAATCAGACCTCGATCCGCCAAAGCCTGGTGCAAGACGAGGCATTGGGGGGAGCACAAGGGGTGAAGGTGTTGTGTGTGCACGTGGATATTCACAGCTACCCGTTGGTGTCGGTCCACATACATTTCAGAGGGGAGAAATCGATAGTGAAGGCGGCGGTTAATCCTCGCCTTACCCACTCTTTGATCTTGGGGACTGATTGGCCGGGATTTCGGGGTTTAATGGCACGCCTAATAAAGAGTGGGTCCTGCCGGTTAACAGGGGAGGGTCCCGGTGTCGCTTTGGCTGGAGCTGCGGTCACAGAGCCGTCTACGTCATCTCCGCGACAGAGTGAGGAGCCACCAGCCCCTCCTCTTTCTATTGGGGAATCCCTCGCGGATTTCCCACTGGAACAATCGCGAGACGAGACTCTGCGACACGCGTTTGACCAAGTGAGAGTAATCGATGGTCAGACGCTCCAGCCGAGCGCCACCCCCTCCTTCCCCTATTTTTCCATTTTGAAGGATAGGTTATACCGAGTGACGCAGGACACTCAGACGAAAGAGCGAGTCACCCAATTGCTAATTCCAAAGAGCCGCCGGGAATTGGTATTTCAGGCGGCTCACTTTAATCCCATGGCTGGACACCTCGGGCAGGATAAGACACTCGCCCGGATAATGGCCCGATTCTATTGGCCGGGGATTCACGGCGACGTCCGTAAGTGGTGTACGGCGGAATGCCAGTTAGTAAATCCAGCGGCCATTCCAAAAGCGCCCTTGCGCCCCCTACCATTAATCGAGACCCCGTTCGAAAGAATTGGGATGGATCTCGTCGGGCCATTAGATCGGTCAACACGAGGGTACCGCTTTATATTGGTTCTGGTGGACTATGCAACGCGATACCCGGAAGCGGTGCCTCTTCGCAATATCTCAGCACGCAGTATTGTGGAGGCCCTCTTCCACGTCATCTCCTGGGTTGGAATCCCGAAAGAGATTCTGACTGACCAAGGCACCTTGTTTATGTCACAAACACTGAGCGAACTGTATGGGCTACTGGGTATTAAGCCGATCCGCACCAGCGTGTATCACCCACAGACGGACGGTTTAGTTGAACGGTTCAACCACACCCTCAAGAATATTATCAAAAAATTCGTAAGTGAGGACGCACGTAACTGGGATAAGTGGCTCGAACCCTTGTTGTTTGCAGTGCGAGAGGTCCCCCAAGCCTCCACGGGGTTCTGCCCGTTTGAATTATTATATGGGCGTAAGCCGCGTGGCATCTTAGATGTACTGCGGGAAAACTGGTCGGAGGGACCTTCACAGAGCAAAAACGAAATTCAGTACGTTATGGATCTGCGCGCAAAACTCCACACGCTCACACACCTAACTCAGGAGAATTTGCGGCAGGCCCAGGAACGGCAAGCCCACCTGTACAACAAGGGCACGCGCCTTAGAGAGTTCACTCTGGGAGATAACGTACTTGTCCTGTTGCCCACGTCGAGCTCCAAATTAATCGCCAAGTGGCAAGGACCCTTTGAGGTCACACGGCGAGTCGGGGACGTCGACTATGAGGTTAGGCGAATGGACAGGGAGGGGGCGCTACAGATCTACCACCTCAATCTACTGAAACGCTGGAACGAGGAGGTCCCCGTGGCGTTGGTGTCGGTAGTTCCGGAGAAGGCGGAGCTGGGGCCGGAGGTCCAAAAAGGGTCATTGGCATCACATACCTCTCCGGTCCCCTGTGGAGACCACCTCTCCCCGACCCAACTCACGGAGGTCGCCCAGTTGCAGGCCGAGTTTTCGGATGTGTTCTCGCCCCTGCCCGGTCGCACTAACCTCATAGAACACCACATAGAGACGCCCCCGGGGGTGGTAGTGCGAAGCCGTCCTTATAGATTACCCGAACACAAAAAAAAGGTGGTTCGGGAAGAACTTCAGGCCATGCTCGAAATGGGCATCGTCGAGGAGTCCCACAGTGACTGGAGCAGCCCGGTGGTCTTGGTTCCCAAGGCCGACGGCTCGGTCCGGTTCTGTGTGGACTATAGGAAAGTCAACGCGGTGTCTAAATTTGATGCGTACCCAATGCCTCGTATTGATGAGCTGCTTGATCGACTAGGCACGGCTCGCTTTTACTCGACACTGGATTTGACGAAGGGATATTGGCAGATCCCCTTGACTCCATTATCCCGGGAAAAAACGGCCTTTTCCAGACCGTTCGGCTTACACCAGTATGTCACACTTCCTTTTGGGCTGTTTGGGGCGCCCGCTACGTTTCAGCGGCTGATGGACCGGGTCCTCCGGCCCCACGCCACCTATGCGGCCGCGTACCTAGATGATATCATCATTTATAGTAATGATTGGCAGCGGCACCTACAACACCTGAGGGCCGTCCTTAGGTCGCTGAGGTGGGCGGGACTCACTGCCAACCCGAAGAAGTGTGCGATTGGGCGGGTGGAAGTATGGTATCTGGGCTTCCACTTGGGCAATGGGCAGGTGCGTCCCCAAATTAATAAGACAGCAGCGATTGCGGCCTGCCCGAGGCCCAAGACCAAAGAGGTGGTGAGGCAGTTCCTGGGGCTGGCTGGCTACTATCGTAGGTTTATACCTAATTATTCGGACGTCACCAGCCCGCTGACTGACCTCACTAAAAATGGGGCGCCAGATCCGGTCCAGTGGATGGAGCAGTGCCAGCGGGCTTTCTCTGAGGTAAAGGCTGCACTGTGTGGGGGGCCACTTTTACACTCCCCTGACTTCTCTCTCCCTTTTGTGTTGCAGACCGATGTGTCGGACAGAGGGCTGGGGGCCGTTTTGTCCCAGCAGGTGGAGGGGGAGGACCGCCCGGTCCTGTACATCAGCCGGAAGCTGTCAGTGTGTGAGGGGCGCTACAGCACAATTGAAAAAGAGTGCCTGGCGATTAAGTGGGCGGTCCTCGCCCTCCTTTACTACCTGCTGGGGCGCTCTTTCACTCTCTGTTCGGACCACGTGCCCCTCCAGTGGCTCCACCGCATGAAGGATGCCAACGCGTGGATCACCCGTTGGTATCTGGCACTCCAACCCTTCAACTTCAAGGTGGTCCACAGGCCGGGGGCGCAGATGGTCGTGGCGGACTTCCTCTCCCGTCAAGGGGGGGGGGGGGAGTCGGCTGTGGGCCGGACGAGCGCCCGGCCTGAGTCGGGCGGTGGGGGTATGTGGCAGCGGGGGCGTGGTCAAGCGCCGGTCTGTGACAGGAGGGTGGAGTCGGGGAAGGTGAGTGGCAGAATCGCGACACCTGAGGATAATTAACCTGTTTGTGTGTGTTTTTTCCCAGTAACCGCTCCCTATTTAAGGACGCAGAGAGAGAGGAGAGGGAGCGCAACCCGGGACCAGACGAGTGTGTGTGTGTGAATGAATGAATACGATTATTAGACTGAAAAGTTATAAAAATAAATCACCTTGTCTGCCTCCAAACGCTGTCCTGCCATCCTCTGTGCTCCACCCACACTCGATACACGCTACACTTGTCAATTCTGAGATTGAGATGCTGAACCTCTTCTGCTCCTCGGACCTGCCTGATCCATCCTGATGCCCTGTGTCTGGTTGGAGTCTCATCACATCACTCCTGTGGAGGACGGCCCCATGTGGACAGTTGAAAGTCACACTTGGAAGACACTCTGGACACTTACAGTAATGCTTTTGTGGCTGAGGACTACAGTTGACTTGATAACTTTGGGACTGCGGTTGTCATGAACAGTTTTGCACTCAAGTTTCTATTAATGAAGAGTTACAACATCAACGAAACTTACTTCATGTTAAAACTGTTAATGTTATAGTCAAGCTGTCTGTTGTTATCCAGGTGAGGATGGGTTCCCTTTTGGGTCTGGTTCCCCTCGAGGTTTCTTCCTCGTGTCGTCTGAGGGAGTTTTTCCTTGCCACCGTCGCCACAGGCTTCATCATTGGGGATAGATTAGGGATAAAATTAGCTCATGTCTTGGGTCATTCAGATTCTGTAAAGGTGCTTTGGGACAATGTCTATTGGTAAAAGTGCTATACAAATAAACTTGACTTGATTAAAACAGATCCTCTTTTGGCTTTTTCATTATCGCAGAGATGATTATGTGAAGCGGTAGTGGTGTTCTAGAGGAAACAAGTCATTTACCACTCGCTGGAAACATTCTCATCTGTTTTACTTCAAACTGAATCAGCAGCCCTGCGTTCAGTTAAAAACATGTGAACCCATTTACAACCCCGATTCCAAAAAAGTTGGGACAAAGTACAAATTGTAAATAAAAACAGAATGCAACGATGTGGAAGTTTCAAAATTCCATGTTTTATTCAGAATAGAACATAGATGACATATCAAATGTTTAAACTGAGAAAATGTATCATTTAAAGAGAAAAATTAGGTGATTTTAAATTTCATGACAACAACACATCTCAAAAAAGTTGGGACAAGGCCATGTTTACCACTGTGAGACATCCCCTTTTCTCTTTACAACAGTCTGTAAACGTCTGGGGACTGAGGAGACAAGTTGCTCAGGTTTAGGGATAGGAATCTTAACCCATTCTTGTCTAATGTAGGATTCTAGTTGCTCAACTGTCTTAGGTCTTTTTTGTCGTATCTTCCGTTTTATGATGCACCAAATGTTTTCTACGGGTGAAAGATCTGGACTGCAGGCTGGCCAGTTCAGTACCCGGACCCTTCTTCTACGCAGCCATGATGCTGTAACTGATGCAGTATGTGGTTTGGCATGTTGGAAAATGCAAGGTCTTCCCTGAAAGAGACGTCGTCTGGATGGGAGCATATGTTGCTCTAGAACCTGGATATACCTTTCAGCCACGGGCGCAGATAGAGGGGGGGACTCATCCCACCCAGATTTAAATTCACCTCGTTCGGTCCCCCCCCCCCCACACACACACACACTTATAGGGAGGAAAAAACGTCTATGCTGTCTTTCTTTGCATAAGGCAAACCTCACGGAAAAATCAAAAGACTAATTACCATTCGGTTTATTGAGGTGCACAGCAGTACATTTTTTTTTATTGATTTATTTCGCAATAGAAACATATACATAACATGTGAACATATAAATATAAATATTGCGGAGGATAACACAAAAAGTAAAAATACTTATTTCCATTGTGGTCCTCGAAATACATATACATAGTTGCAACTGCGCAGGCTGCACAGGTTGCGAGCTCGAGCTTGGTTGCTTTGGTTACCCACAACAAATTTGACAGGTATATCGGGGACAGCGCCTCCTAGTTCAGGACCCCAACACGGCATGATGAAGGGTGCCAAAAGGCAGAAAACGATTGCATCATTTTTTCAAAAAGCAACGACTGTAAGTAAACTGTGCCTTACTTTATCATATCACCTTGCAATTTTTTGATAGTCTGTTCAAAGTAATGTCGTAGTGAAAGTAAAATCGTACGGAGTAGAGATGCCTTTCTGGCAGCCTGCTTCTTTCGGTGGTAGCCTGTAGATACAGTGCTCAGAAGGCAGTTTTAATGTTTAATCTGGCGTTCCCTGCCATAATTTCAGTGAGCATATTGTTTCATAAGGAAACTTTGCGAAGAGTTGTTGACTGACTGCCGCTCACGCAACACACAGGCATAGTTAGAAAGTCAGGATGCACTGGTTTACGCTTTACACACACACACGTAGCCCAGTCTCTCGCTATGTTTAACAGTTGGAACTTAGCGGTTTTAAAACTAGTTTTGCAATTTCTGTGCGTGATGATAATGTGTAAACTTTGGATTTCCATAGGCTATGTTAAAATGTTATCATTGTCCTGGCCTGCAGGTAGTTCCTGGTGATGGCAGTGAGGGAGGTGAAATAACATGTATACACACTACCGTTCAAAAGTTTGGGGTCACCCAGACAATTTTGTGTTTTCCATGAAAAGTCACACTTTTATTTACCACCATAAGTTGTAAAATGAATAGAAAATATAGTCAAGACATTTTTCTGGCCATTTTGAGCATTTAATCGACCCCACAAATGTGATGCTCCAGAAACTCAATCTGCTCACAGGAAGGTCAGTTTTATAGCTTCTCTGAAGAGCTAAACTGTTTTCAGCTGTGCTAACATGATTGTACAAGGGTTTTCTAATCATCCATTAGCCTTCTGAGGCAATGAGCAAACACATTGTACCATTAGAACACTGGAGTGAGAGTTGCTGGAAATGGGCCTCTATACACCTATGGAGATATTGCACCAAAAACCAGACATTTGCAGCTAGAATAGTCATTTACCACATTAGCAATGTATAGAGTGGATTTCTGATTAGTTTAAAGTGATCTTCATTGAAAAGAACAGTGCTTTTCTTTCAAAAACAAGGACATTTCAAAGTGCCCCCAAACTTTTGAACGGTAGTATATATATATATATATATATATATATATATATATATATATATATATATACACACACACACACACACACACACACACACACATATATATATATATATATATATATATATATATATATATATATATATATATATATATATATATACACACACACACACACATATATATATATATATATATTACACACAAAATGGAATCATTTGCTGACAGCTCAGTCCCCCCCAGTTCAAAAATCCTATCTGCGCCCCTGCTTTCAGCATTGATGGTGTCTTTCCAGATGTGTAAGCTGCCCATGCCACACGCACTAATGCAACCCCATACCATCAGAGATGCAGGCTTCTGAACTGAGCGCTGATAACAACTTGGGTTGTCCTTCTCCTCTTTAGTCCGAATGACACGGTGTCCCTGATTTCCATAAAGAACTTCAAATTTTGATTCGTCTGACCACAGAACAGTTTTCTACTTTGCCTCAGTCCATTTTAAATGAGCCTTGGCCCAGAGAAGACGTCTGCGCTTCTGGATCATGTTTAGATACGGCTTCTTCTTTGAACTATAGAGTTTTAGCTGGCAACGGCGGATGGCACGGTGAATTGTGTTCACAGATAATGTTCTCTGGAAATATTCCTGAGCCCATTTTGTGATTTCCAATACAGAAGCATGCCTGCATGTGATGCAGTGCCGTCTAAGGGCCCGAAGATCACGGGCACCCAGTATGGTTTTCCGGCCTTGACCCTTACGCACAGAGATTCTTCCAGATTCTCTGAATCTTTTGATGATATTATGCACTGTAGATGATGATATGTTCAAACTCTTTGCAATTGTACACTGTCGAACTCCTTTCTGATATTGCTCCACTATTTGTCGGCGCAGAATTAGGGGGATTGGTGATCCTCTTCCCATCTTTACTTCTGAGAGCCACTGCCACTCCAAGATGCTCTTTTTATACCCAGTCATGTTAATGACCTATTGCCAATTGACCTAATGAGTTGCAATTTGGTCCTCCAACTGTTCCTTTTTTGTACCTTTAACTTTTCCAGCCTCTTATTGCCCCTGTCCCAACTTTTTTGAGATGTGTTGCTGTCATGAAATTTCAAATGAGCCAATATTTGGCATGAAATTTCAAAATGTCTCACTTTCGACATTTGATATGTCTATGTTCTACTGTGAATACAATATCAGTTTTTGAGATTTGTAAATGATTGCATTCCATTTTTATTTACAATTTGTACTTTGTCCCAACTTTTTTGGAATCGGGGTTGTATTTTACTGGAAGCATTCTGTGCTGAAGGTTTAAACATGTTATTATACAGTAAGACAGGCTGCCTGTCTGCATTACCAACATCTGCAGGTAAAAAGTAAATTACCAAAAAACCCAATGATCTTCATCAGAATCATACAAGGCCTTGTGGTGAAAATTAAAGTTTTAATGGAGCTACCGTTTGTTCAAATGTGAGGAGTTCTGGCAGTGATGGTCATCGGCACGTGTTTCTTTTTGGAATAGTGTTTATTTCAGGGCTCTGTTCCAAATGTTATAACACAGAGAGATCAACATGGCAAACACACAGAGCAGGAATAATGGGCCTCATTTAACAAGCTGAATATGGATGGATTTATGCACAAATCGTTCACATAAGCATTTACACAATAAGTTTGGTTTTCATGAAAATAGAGTGAATTTGAAAAACACTCCTATTCTACTCATGTGCCTGATTGTGTAAATGTACACGTTAAATTACTACAACCCCGATTCCAAAACGTTGGGACAAAGTACAAATTGTAAATAAAAATGGAATGTAATAATTTACAAGTCTCAAAAACTGATATTGTATTCACAATAGAACATAGACAACATATCAAATGTTGAAAGTGAGACATTTTGAAATTTCATGCCAAATATTGGCTCATTTGAAATTTCATGACAGCAACACATCTCAAAAAAGTTGGGACAGGGGCAATAAGAGGCTGGAAAAGTTAAAGGTACAAAAAAGGAACAGCTGGAGGACCAAATTGCAACTCATTAGGTCAATTGGCAATAGGTCATTAACATGACTGGGTATAAAAAGAGCATCTTGGAGTGGCAGTGGCTCTCAGAAGTAAAGATGGGAAGAGGATCACCAATCCCCCTAATTCTGCGCCGACAAATAGTGGAGCAATATCAGAAAGGAGTTCGACAGTGTACAATTGCAAAGAGTTTGAACATATCATCATCTACAGTGCATAATATCATCAAAAGATTCAGAGAATCTGGAAGAATCTCTGTGCGTAAGGGTCAAGGCCGGAAAACCATACTGGGTGCCCGTGATCTTCGGGCCCTTAGACGCCACTGCATCACATACAGGCATGCTTCTGTATTGGAAATCACAAAATGGGCTCAGGAATATTTCCAGAGAACATTATCTGTGAACACAATTCACCGTGCCATCCGCCGTTGCCAGCTAAAACTCTATAGTTCAAAGAAGCAGCCGTACCTAAACACGATCCAGAAGCGCCGACGTCTTCTCTGGGCCAAGGCTCATTTAAAATGGACTGTGGCAAAGTGGAAAACTGTTCTGTGGTCAGACGAATCTAAATTTGAAGTTCTTTATGGAAATCAGGGACGCCGTGTCATTCGGACTAAAGAGGAGAAGGACGACCCAAGTTGTTATCAGCGCTCAGTTCAGAAGCCTGCATCTCTGATGGTATGGGGTTGCATTAGTGCGTGTGGCATGGGCAGCTTACACATCTGGAAAGACACCATCAATGCTGAAAGGTATATCCAGGTTCTAGAGCAACATATGCTCCCATCCAGATGACGTCTCTTTCAGGGAAGACCTTGCATTTTCCAACATGACAATGCCAAACCACATACTGCATCAATTACAGCATCATGGCTGCGTAGAAGAAGGGTCCGGGTACTGAACTGGCCAGCCTGCAGTCCAGATCTTTCACCCGTAGAAAACATTTGGCGCATCATAAAACGGAAGATACGACAAAAAAGACCTAAGACAGTTGAGCAACTAGAATCCTACATTAGACAAGAATGGGTTAACATTCCTATCCCTAAACTTGAGCAACTTGTCTCCTCAGTCCCCAGACGTTTACAGACTGTTGTAAAGAGAAAAGGGGATGTCTCACAGTGGTAAACATGGCCTTGTCCCAACTTTTTTGAGATGTGTTGTTGTCATGAAATTTAAAATCACTTAATTTTTCTCTTTAAATGATACATTTTCTTAGTTTAAACAATTGATATGTCATCTATGTTCTATTCTGAATAAAATATGGAATTTTGAAACTTCCACATCATTGCATTCCATTTTTATTTACAATTTGTACTTTGTCCCAACTTTTTTGGAATCGGGGTTGTAATTAATGTAAACATCTACATGATTAACTTCAAATCATATAATCAGCATAGATTACACTTTTATATCTGGAATATACTGTGGAGTATATTCTGCAGTTTAAACTGAATCATTTTTATTCCGGTTACAGTCTTCAGTAGATGCCATTATCCAGAGAGACTTCTAGAAGAGCTTGAGAGTCTCGATTAAAAACACATCTTCATGCTAATTCACTTGGTCAGGGACTTAAGAGCGCAGTCCAGAACATTTAGTGAAATCCAGTTATTTTATTGGCATTAATTAAATAAAGAATTAAAGAATATGAAAAATAAAGAAAGCAAGCTGGCACACACCCATGAATAAAGACAAAATCATTTTAATGATGACAAAAGAAAGGGCGGTTTATAAACAGAGGTCTGTCTGTGCAGAGCTGTGCGCTGTAAACAGACACCTCAGCGAATAGATCATATCAATGTGATCGCTTTTCTTTTGTGTCACTTGGGAGCATTATTAAATATTTTATATAAATATTTATATTTGTATGGCTGAGAAGTAAATCAAAACTTTTGCCTTTCAGTCTTTACCCTGATTGTTCATTTCATGCTCCCAGCTGTCTGAACACTTCAACTGATGGAGTGTTGTGGGCGTCACTGCATGCAAATGAGATGCATCAGGAACACGGTGTGCAGGTTCTGGGTGCAAATAAACACATGAGGACAAAGAAAATCTGTTTCCTAACTTTAGTTAATCTAGTAGAATTTTAGTTTGGTTTGTACAAACATTTACACAAAACCTTACAAGAAGATTGATAAATGGGGCATAATTTTATTACAACACACACACACACACACACACACACACACACACAGTAGAACCCACACTTACTGTCTGTCTCTGTACAGTGTGTCTGTTATTGGAAGTGCATCGTCATTACACTGATCGAAGTCTGAGCTTCATTAATAGCAAGATGCTTTTTATCGATCCACACACACACACACACACACACACACACACACACACACACACACGTATATTGATTGTGAGAGACAGAGAGAGAGCACTCTCAGTGAGCACAAGTTAATTGAAGAATTTTATAGAGATGTGCAAGTTCCTCTGAATGTTCATGTCCTTCACTAATTAGCTAAGAGGGTCAGTGACATCACCTGCACGCGCACACACCTCCACATCATCTGCCCTCTGAATACACAGGGATGGTAGATGGGCATGATGTGTATGTGGGGGAGGGGTCGTGGTAATATGATGATAAAAGTCCTGGTTTGAGGACATCACAGTGTTGTAACCTCACGGAGTTCCTGCTTTCCAAGAGAATTACTTCAATGTTATAAAAAAGCGCAGCTCTGCAGTGAGGTCATAATTAATTAACCAATCAGAACACCTGCATATGGAGCTTTAGGAGGCGGGCTGCTCATTCTGGCTGATGAATCAGCAAAACCGGCCATGGCAGGCTCCATCCCCGATCCTTCCTGATCTGCATAAACACCCAAAGGGCACTTGATGAGTTTTTAACTGATGGACACGTCTAAGACTCTTTACACTGTTTTTACTCTGATAAAAAATGGCTGAAGCACCTTTAATGTAAATGTAACTCCAGTTCAAATTATAAACAATATACAGTATTTCATATTTAATAATTTTAAAATAAAGTTACAGAAGCATATTGCTGCCACAGCAGAAAAAGAAAAATGGATCAGTATCATGTTAGAACATGACAAAAGTTTACTGTAATCACAAGATGTTTTTCATGTTTTAGCAACACTTTCGCATTATTATGGCGCACAAAGTTATTGCATTATAACAAGAAACTTTTCTAGTGATAACAATCTACGTACTGTTTATTTTGTTATGATGCGAAAAATTGTTATAGCAAAACATTTAACATTTTACAAGATAATATTGTTTGGCTATAAGTTGAAACTCGTTTCTGAATGAGGAAGAGGTGTGTGAAGAACAGAGAAATGGAGGAATGGGGCTTGACCGAGTTCTTCTTCATGCTTTGGTTGAGACATGGCGAGTTTCTGCTGTTATTGAGCATGGAGGATCATCATGGAATAACATCTCCTAATAATGTAAAACTTCTCACAGCATAAGATAAATCATAAATTGTTATAACTAGAAATGTTTCTTGTATTAATGGGATAGGTTTTTTCATAATTTCATAAAAATATCTTGTTAAAATTTGAAAAACATCTTATCACAATAAACTTTTCACATTATAATGTGATACTGATCTGTTTTTTCTTTTTTTTTGGCCAAGTAACAGTACATTTCCGTAATCAGCATAACGTCATCAAGTAAAAAAATCAGAACTTGCGTGTGTTTAGATAATTTACTAAATTAAAAGTGTTACTGATAACAACACAGTGCATTCTGAGTAACACACACACACACACACACCTTGTTCATTATATCACACACATCCTATAAACAGCAGCATAATAATCTCTCCATCATCAAATCATGTTCTGGTGTCAGAATCGGTTTTGATTCTGGGTGACATGAAACCCCCAGAATGCTCAGGAATGTCATACCTGACCCTAAGGAAGTGAAAGTGAAAACTGAACTTCCACAGCCAACAAACTCACATGCACTAAAGAGAGGCTGAGGCAGGGTCAGCTACATGGGTGGAAACATTGCCTATTTGGCAGTGGTTGGTGGCCCACTCTCTGACCTCCTCAAAACAAATGTCACCTTGATGTGGGGCTGGCAGCAACAACAAGCCTTCCGGTGACTGAAAGAAGAGCTGTGGACCTCACTGGTACTCACATTCTATGATGCAGAATAACCCATAATGATATCCACCAATGCCAACAGCTCTGGGCTCGGAGGAGTACTGCTCCAGAAACATGGTCATTGCTGAAAAGCATCACATTCTACTCATGAAGACTTACAAGCTCCAAAAGTAGGTATGCACAAAGTGAAAAAGAATGAGATGAAGGAGTTGTATGTGTGAAGGTTTCAGCACATACTTGAATTAATTGAATTGGATACATCTTGGGGCGGCACGGTGGTGTAGTGATTAGCACTGTTGCCTCACAGCAAGAAGGTCCAGGTTCGAGCCCCGTGGCCGGCGAGGGCCTTTCTGTGTGGAGTTTGCATGTTCTCCCCGTGTCCGCGTGGGTTTCCTCCGGGTGCTCCGGTTTCCCCCACAGTCCAAAGACATGCAGGTTAGGTTAACTGGTGACTCTAAATTGAGCGTAGGTGTAAATGTGAGTGTGAATGGTTGTCTGTGTCTATGTGTCAGCCCTGTGATGACCTGGCGACTTGTCCAGGGTGAACCCCGCCTTTCGCCCGTAGTCAGCTGGGATAGGATCCAGCTTGCCTGCGACCCTGTAGAAGGATAAAGCGGCTACAGATAATGAGATGAGATGAGATGAGATGGATAAATCTTTAAGACCTACTAGTTCTATTGAAGGTGGCACAGTGGTGTAGTGATTAGCACTGCTGCCTCATGGCAGGAAGGTTCTGGGTTCGAGCCCAGTGGCCGAAGGGGGCCTTTCTGTGTGGAGTTTGCATGTTCTCCCCGTGTCCGCGTGGGTTTCCTCCGGGTGCTCCGGTTTCCCCCACAGTCCAAAGACATGCAGGTTAGGTTAATTGGTGGCTCTAAATCAGGGGTGTCCAAACTGATCCATGAAGGGCCGTGTGGCTGCAGGTTTTCATTCCAGCCATGCAGCAGCACACCTGATTTGGCTTATTCAATCAACTGACACACCCACCCTTTAATCAAGGGTGGGTGTGGCTGCAAGTATTTGACTGTGTGAAGACAGTTCAGTTGATTGAATGAGCCAAGTCAGGTGTCCTGCTGCATGGCTGGAATGAAAACCTGCAGCCACACGGCCCTTCATGGATCAGTTTGGACACCCCTGCTCTAAATTGACCGCAGGTGTGAATGTAAATGGTTGTGTGTCTCTGTGTGTCAGCCCTGTGCTGATCTGGTGACTTGTCCAGGGTGTATCCCGCCTCTCACCCATAGTCAGCTGGGATAGGATCCAGCCCACAACCCTGCACAGGATAAGCGTCTAGAGATGATGGATGGTTCCACTGATAAAGAGCAAGGATTTAGATAAATTGTCAATCAGGTGCCAGAGACTAAAGCAAATCAGAGTGACCAGAGAATATGCACCTCAGAAAACACTCACACCAGCAGACAATTAATCCAGAAGCCAATTGGACAACAGCACAGAAATGGAGGTGGAATTTAGTTGGCATGTGAATGCAGTTATTCAGACTGTGCTGTGTCCCAACAGAAACATTTTCAGAAACAGATTTTTATTCTTTCAGTAGCAAGCTATCAGAGATAGATGGATTCATTACAGTGTGAGACTGAATCATCATCATCATACCCGAGTCGTTCACACAGGATTGAGCAAGTTCGTTCAGGATACCAGGGCTTGTCCAAATGGAGAGACGGAACAAACATCAGTGTGGAAGCCAGAGTTATTATTTCACCTAAAACGGAAAATCAAAACATTACGTTACTTCACACATTGCATCAGATCTGTGAGAGTATCAAGGTCAACATCATCTTGTAGTTTCTGATTACTTCTCCCGATTCTGTACCTAACAGTTATGACTGCAGAGCAAGTCATAGTCAAACTAAAAGCAATGTTAGCATCCCAAATGTACTAATGTCAGATAACAGCCCACAATTTATAAGTAACATGTTCAAGACATACACACGAGAGTTTAATTTTGAGCATGTTACATCCAGCCCACACTATCTGTCAAGAAATGGGCACACTATCTGTCAAGAAAAGAATTCTTAAAGAGAAGGACCCACTGCTCACCTTATCATGCTACAGAGCCACACCATCTACAGCCCCAATTCCAAAAAAGTTGGGACATTGTGTAAAACATAAATAAAAACACAATACTATGATTTGCAAATCATGGAAACTCTATTTCAATGAAAATAGGACGAAGACAACAGATCAAATGTGGAAACTGAGCAATATATATATTTTTTTAAAAAACATATGCTCATTTTGAATTTAGTGCCAGTAACATTTCAAAAAAGTTGGTACAGGGGCAACAAAATATTGGAAAAGTTGTGCAATGGTAAAGAAAAAAAAACAAATTAGGTTAATTGGCAACAGCTCAGTCACATGACTGGGTATAAAAAGACCCTCCCAGAGAGGCGGAGTCTCTCAGAAGTAAAGATGGGGCGGGATTCACCGCTCTGTGAAAGACTGCGTGGGCAAACAGTGCAACAATTTAAGAATAACGTTCCTCAATGTAAAACTGCACAGAATTTGTGGATCACATCATCTACGGTCCATAATATCATTAAAAGATTCAGAGAATCTGGAGAAATCTCTGTATGCAAGACACAAGGCTGAAAACTGACATTGGATGCCTGTGATTTTCAAACCCTCAGGAGACACTGATTTAAAAGCAGACATGTGTCTGTAGTGGAAATCACTGTATGGGCTCAGGAAACTTCAGAAAACCATTGTCTGTGAAAACACTTCATTACTGCATCCACAAACGCAAGTTAAAACCAGATATAAATAATATCCAGAAACCCCACCCCCTTCTCTGGGCCCGAGCTCTTTTATGATGGACTGAGGTGAAGTGGAAAACTGTCCCAAGGTCTGATGAATCAAAAGTAGAAATTCTTTTTAGAAATCATGGACCCCACATCCTCCAGGCTAAAGAGGAGAGGGACCATCTGGCTTGTTATCAGCACACAGTTCAAAAGCATTCAGCATCTGTGATGGTATGAGGGGGCATTAATGCACATGACATGGGGAGCTTGTACATCTGGGAAGGCATAATTAATGTTGAATGATATAAACATGTTTCAGGGCAACATGCTGCCATCCAGACAAAATCTTTTTCAGGGAAGACCTTCCTTCTTTCAGTAAGACAACGCCAAACTGCTTTCTGCACTTAAAACTGCATGGTTCCAGAGTAAAAGAGTCCAGGTGTTAAACTAGCCTGCTGCAGTCCAGATCTGTCTCCCATTTAAAACATTTGTCACATTATGAAATGCAAAATACAACAAAAGAGACTTGGAACTGTTGGGCTGTAGCCATACTATCAAAGGGCTCTTTTCGGTTATGGAATATGGAGGTCAACCAGCTGCAATTCTACTGGTGGTCAGTGTGTGCTCAGTCTCTGGGACCCAGTGACTGAGCTGGTAGGAAGGAGAGAGTATTGGTGGGCCTGCGTAATCCACCCTTACTATACTATGCACAGGCTCTTCTACAGCCAACAAATTGTCTCAGTGGGGTGCATTCAGTTGATGTTCCAAAGAAGCATTTTAAAGACCTAAGAGTTCACCAACTAAAGGCAGCATATTGGACTTTGAAGTCTTTGCCCAAAACAGAGCCCAGTGGTAAAGAAAAGCATTAACAAAGTTTGAGAAGAGGCTGGTCAAAGATTTCAATGTACATTGCCGTTGCTGAAAGGAAAAAAATATCAGCACCTGCAAGTTATCCCTGTGATAGATGTCCCAAAGTCTGTGGATCATCAATTGGATTAGTGAGCCATCGCAGGGTCCCTGACTGCAAAGGGGAGAGATGAGACAGTTCTGTTGTGTTCACTTGCGAAAGCCAAACCAAACCTCAACATTTAATGGAGTTTAATCGTGTCTAGTTGAGCTGTGTTTAGTTATAGTGTGGCTGTGACTGATAATTGTTTTTGTCTGATTTTCTGTCTGCATTTAGTCTTGTTTAGTGTCCTAATAAAATGATTCTGCCTTTAGCAGTCTTTCATTACACACAATCAAATACACTCATCTGCAAAAGTCAAATATTGTCTCTGAGCTCTGTGTGTGTGTGTGTGTGTGTGTGTGTGTGTGTGTGTGTGTGTGTGTGTGTGTGAGAGATTCACAAGTCCCGCTAGCTGTTTGTTTTGGCTCATGTTTTAATTGATTCAGTAGAGATTTGTGGTTAATTATAGTCCTCTTCTTTTATCATTAACAAAGAGCTTCAGTATCGAATAAACAATTCACGGATACTCTCCTGGTACCAATATGGCTCCAAAACAGCAAGCAATAACTTGTGCAAGTATGTAGAGAATAGACAGCTGGCAGTGTACACATTACATAAAATGTGTGTGGCTATGTGATTATAGACACTTTAATAACTTTACAACTAGCAGTAGTAGTGGTAGTTACTGCTGAGTACTTACTTACTTATGAGGGTGCCCTCAGCCACACCCTTGTATGGATCTTCCAGTCTCTGCAATCTCTTAAACATGATTCCAGTTCCTGGGAGTTTGGAGCTCCTGCATCCCTCTTCAATACATCAACAAACCTTGCTCTTGGTCTTCCCCATCTCTTGCTCATGCATTGAGTCTCACATGATGTGCTGACTAGCTGCCAGCTCTGGATATCTAAAGCAGTGTCCAGCTAGCTGCATCCTCTTAGCTGCTACCTTGTCACTGATCTTTGGTAGCTCTCCGTATATCATTTCATATGGGATGTGCTGATTCCAGCTAACTTTAAGGACTGAGCACAGCATGCATATGTAGCAACCATTGCGAGATCTTTTGAGCCCTGGTGTTAGGGTCCAAGCCTCGCATCCATACAGGAGAACAGACTTTACTGTGACTAAGGAGTAGCTCAACTTGACATCCCTTGACATTCTTGACTTCCATATCTTCCTCATGGTGTTTAGCGCTCTCCTAACTAGAGCTTTCTGAGATTTAATATCTGCTTCAGTAGACTCCACCCATGACCTCAGATACTTGAAATATGGCTCCAAAAGTACTGAAATCTGACACCTGTTGAGTACTGGTCCACCAGTTTACAACACAAAAGGGCAAGACCAGCAATGAGCACCGAGGTCAGTCATGGCAGCTCACAGAATCCTGTGGTCCAGTTCTCCAAAAGATATGACTGACTGAATAAACAACTGGAAACTTTGGAAACGATCAACTGAAACCACTCTGCTCTGTGGCAGCACCTGGGGCATCATTTTAGCTGGAAAGCGCTCCAGCTCCAAAGATGGCAAAAATGTCTGAATTCCACAGCCACCTTCTTAAGCACAGTAGATTGCAGATGAGGTCAGCTATTGTAGTATGAAATCTACTGAAGAGTTCTTTTTAATGGTTATAACGTGATGTGCATCATGGATCATGGAATGCAATTTGAATTGGTTGGGCCCATCAGCACCCCAAACAATAAAACTGAAGATTTTTAGTGAAATCTGATTGGCTGATAGATTGGTTCCCCTTCCTCACTGCACAGCAGTGTTTCTAAAGCAGCACAGAACCAGTTCACAGTTGTGACTTCTGGATCATCTGTAAAGACTCGACACCAACATGTGGTGCAGAACTGAAGATTAACATTGCAACTGTTCAGAATGAGCAGCACTACACACAAACATTAGACATGTTTAGGGAGATGTATTTGAGTTGATATACTGAACACATCAGGACAGGAACATGTCAGAATTTGGACAAGAAAGAATCAGATCTTTATTTTTATGTGACTCTAAATGACAGTTTGGAGTATCTTTCAGATAATGATACAAATTAAGCCAATGACAGAGGGCAACAATTAGACAATCAGGGTTTAAATAACAGATTTTTTTTGGCAATGCCAACACAGTTTGGACAGGGGACTGCTGTCACTCCAGTCAATTATGGACCCTTTCAGGAATTCCCTATTCAGAAGAAAGCTCCATATCTGCTGTTCCACCTGCTCGGTTCGCTGTGCTCATCTGCGGAGCCGTTCTGTGTCTGATGATCACCCAAAACATCTGTCATTTTTCAGCCTTTCATTATTCCGTAGAAAAGTAAACCAAAGAATGAAGTGGCTGTTTAAATGTTATATTAACTGTAGAAAGGGAACAATGTGTGTGTGAAAATTTGATTCAAGTCACAATACATTTAGCCAATACATTTTTACAGAACAGAATTTACAGTGGTGCTTGAAAGTTTGTGAACCCTTTAGAATTTTCTATATTTCTGCATAAATATAAACATCATCAGATTTTCACACAAGTCCTAAAAGTAGATAAAGAGAACCCAGTTAAACAAATGAGACAAAAATATTATACTTGGTCATTTATTTATTAAGGACAACGATCCAATATTACATATCTGTGAGTGGCAAAAGTATGTGAACCTCTAGGATTAGCAGTTAATTTGAAGGTGAAATTAGAGTCAGGTGTTTTCAATCAATGGGATGACAATCAGGTGTGAGTGGGCACCCTGTTTTATTTAAAGAACAGGGATCTATCAAAGTCTGATCTTCACAACACATGTTTGTGGAAGTGTATCATGGCACAAACAAAGGAGATTTCTGAGGACCTCAGAAAAAGTGTTGTTGATGCTCATCAGGCTGGAAAAGTTTACAAAACCATCTCTAAAGAGTTTGGACTCCACCAATCCACAGTCAGACAGATTGTGTACAAATGGAGGAAATTCAAGACCATTGTTATCCTAGATTCCTATTTAATACTGTAGCAAAATTAACCAGGAATAAGTCCACTATAGACACATCCACACCTGTAGTACACAGTAAGAAGTGATTTTGGAGAGTGGTAAATATAATCTATGCAAACCATATAAAATTTACTTGATTATTGCAGTCAGCCAAGGAATTATAAAGTAATGGCTAAATTATACATATGCTACCTATTCGTTAACAGTAACAACCATTATATGGAAAAATATGGTAAAATATACCCCAAAGCCGTGAGTCCTGTGCTCCAAATTGCGCATGCGTCAGACCGCGCATTTGAGTGAGCGGGACAGGGAACTCTCGGACCGCCATCTTCCTCTCTCCAGCTGAAAGTGTTGTTTGCATTAGCCAATTATCCAGAAACAACATTTGAGGCTGTTAGTTTAGCTGGGCTGCCAACTCTCACGCAATGAGCATGAGACACACGCATTTGATTGTCTTCACACGCTCACACGCCATACCTCCGATTTCTCATGCTAGAAAAAAATCTAGTTTATCTATCTGATCTAGGCTACCCATTGCGTCGCGCCAACCACTTGCAATCGATCAATTACGCCTTATGCATGGCTAAACAGGCAGAGAGGTGTTCCCTTCTGTACACACTCCCCTATGGTAGGTGGCGCATCTAATGATGCTGCACTCGCCGGAAGTTGAATAATTGCCTACCGTCAATTTAGAGGAAGAAGAGAGAGAAGGTATCCGAGTTGAAGACGGGTGTCTCAGACAGGTTTGTACATATGCACACCAATGTGTGGTGTTACTGGCGTAATTATGAACTTATATAAAGTTTCTTAATCGTTTTAGCCTATAAGTGTTGTGAGAATATTTAATGCCATATCGAGAGCTGTGTACTAGGCATGCTAAATCATTATAGGCCTACTGCCGTGCCACAGCCTCTATCTTCCCCAACAAGCAGCACGGGAGAGCACCTCCTTAGCGCACGTTTATTAAGGCGCATTTTTAGTTTGTTTACTGTATGTTATCATACTTTGTGACTTTATTTGAAGTCATATTGGAAATGTTGTAAAATAAAGCAAGTAAGAGATAATATTACAAATGCAAGAAGAGCCATTAGCCACCATACCTATTGTTTATTTATAGGGTATTTATTTTTAATTATTTATGATGTATGTAATTGCTCAGTTAAAGTAAATAAAGCATGGTCACCTGTAATATCAAAGAACTTGAACTTGTGAATAATAATAAAAAAAAAGACAGAGAACAATATACTGAGGAGACAGGGTTTCAAAGAGGGCAAGACAGGTAGAGAATATTTGTCAGATAACAGGCCCTGACGAATGCTCTATTACTAATAAGAAACATAGATAAGAAATAAATTAATAAGAAATATATTAATATAGCTTATTTAAGTATGACCAAAATTTTAAGCCCAACTTTGTGTGCACATTCCCACCTATGGCCAAGGTTCAGCTTTTTGTATTTCAATACTGTTCAAACTTAATCATTTTAATGTTTCTTGTAGCACATGCACATTTTGCTTACTGTTTAAGCATTTTATTTGTTCTTTTGCTGTTGATATTTTTCCCCATGCCAATCTTCTGCTGAACCCAGTGGTGGGGAAAGCCCTTAAATGCATAATGAATAGTCAGTGAGGGACAATCTTATTTTTTGCAGCAGTTATTAAAAACTTAACATTTAGGCCCTGTCCACACGGCAACGGATTCAGATGAATCTGATAAAATTGTTTATCGTTTCGGCCTGGCGTCCACACAGCACCGGCATTTTGGGTGCCCCAAAACGAAATCTTTTGAGAACGGGTTCCAGAGTGGAAAAATCTGGCAACGGAGCCGTTGCGAAGTCATCTGGATAAGTAGAATGTATTTGTTTACGATGATGTCACAACCACATGACTGTCAGTGCTTCACGCCAGGTAGACGTGTAATGAACTCGATGCGAGTTGTCAACAAATCCTATAACTTGGTTCATGAAACGCACTTACAAAATATTTTCACTGTGAATATTTATTGTGTAATGGTGCAAAGTGAGAGAGAGAGAGAGAGAGAGAGAGAGAGAGAGAGAGAATAGCCCTTAGGGCAGAGTCTTTAGTCCAAACACTGCGGAAGCAGTACCAAACCGCGCACCGCCCGTGCGCTTTCCAAAAACAAAAACAATCCCGCCAGCAAAAATAGGGAAAAAAAAGGAGTGATCTCACCTCTTCAGATGTTGGTTTAAGTCCGACAATACATTCCTCAAAAAGGGCGTAGAAGAACAAAGTAATCCATCAACGTGTAGCATTCAATTTATTCCTGACCATTAAAGAATTCTGGAAGATATCAGAATGTTGGCATACCGGCTTCCATCTACCCCCATTCATTCCTCTTTCCGCGTCTTTCGTTTTACGCTACTGATTAATAATCAAAACTTTATGTGGCTGATGCTACAGAAGAAGGGGTTTATGCGCATGTGTCTACTTTTTCTATTGTTCTGGTGTCTCCGATGGGACCGTCTTACAGCACACGTAGAGGTGTGGCATGTGTATTGCATCGTTTTCAGCAAGCGTTGAGTTGCCATATGTACCTGATATTTTACTGATCCATTGCCCATGTGGACGCGATATTTAAAAAAAAAAAAATCTCGTTGCCGTGTGGATGTAGCCTTAGTTTCAATTCAGAAGGTGTTTAGGCTTAGCTGATGAAATAGTTTCAAACATGAACTTGCCTTTAAATCTGAAACACAGGTCTATAGGGCTACAGGAACATTGGCAGTCATCTGTAGTTTTCTAGTGTGGTGGCTTTTAAGCCAAAACTTGGTGCTTTTGTTGGCCACAAGCTGAAGGCCTGGCAAGTCAGGGTGTGTAAGAATGTAGGTATGGCACAGCAGGCCACTCCAAAAATCCACCAGAATGCAGGAACATCTACTAAATCCAAAATCTCACCCCCCCCCCCCCCCCCCATTGTCCATCTCCAGCTGGACGACCCACAAACAAAACACAAGAATGCAGGTGGACAAGTGAATATCAAACTGAATACAAAATTCCCACTTACTGCATGGTGTGCGGAAAAATTTTGCCGTCGACCCCCCCCCCCCCCCCAAAAAAAAAAATCTCACTCCAAGGAATTTCGAAAAGTTGGCAGCCCTGAGTTTAGTGAGTTATAAAACAGGTTCATTACTTGAAATGTTGTGTGAAGCTGTTGTACTGCACTTTATTCTGTGTTTTTTGATCATTTGGTGCATCATTGCTGCATATAAACAAGGCAGTTCAGTTATTTGTTGTATAAATGCACCTGGACTGCAGATTTGGTCAGTCCAGAAACTACATTTGAAGCTGTTAGTGAGTTATTAAACAGGTTCATTACTTGAAATGTTGTGTGAAGCTGTTGTACTGCACTTTATTCTGTTTTTTTTTTTTTTGATGATTTTATGGATTAAAACCATTGAGATGATGAACCATCTGAAAGTCTTTTTTGGGGGGATACATTTTACCTTCTCCGAATAAGTAATGGTTACTAACTGATATTAATTACCTTTGATTAGTAATTATCAGGTATTACCTACGAGTAAACAAGAGATAATTTTACCCAGTTTCAATGAGAAAGTAGCTGTTGAATAGATACATAAATGTAAGGTAAATTTTACCCAATTTATATAAGTATTTCATAGCTTTTTATTTAAGTTATTTTATACTCAATATATGGAATTAAATCTACCCCAAACAAGTCAATGCAAATTGTTACCTCAGATTTATTGGGTAAATTCTATAGGTTACTTTTTTCAGTGTATGTAGTAGCAATGATTTCATGATTTTTTTTTTTAATGACAAAATTGAGAATATCCAACAAAAAATTCAAACTACTAATTTAAGGTCAGACAAAATAAGTGACCCTGTAGTTAACAATATAACTGTATCAGATCAGCAATTAGAATGTTTTACTCCCCTTAGAGAAACTGAATTACTTTCATTAATCTCGGCATCAAAAGCCTCAACTTGTGTACTAGATCCCTTACCTACACGTCTATTCAAACAGATAATACCTGAAGTAATTGAACCACTTCTAAAAATTATAAATTCTTCTCTTACAATTGGCTATGGACCCAAATCCTTTAAACTAGCAGTTATCAAACCCCTGATTAAAAAACCTGACCTTGATCCCTGTCACATATATATATATATATATATATATATATATATATATATATATATATATATATATATATATATTCCCTCTGGGTGATATTATTCGTAAACATTGTATTAGTTTCCACTGTTATGCTGATGACACACAGTTGTATGTTTCTGCAAAACCTGATGAGAGACACCAGCTTAATAGAATTGAGGAATGTGTGAAGGACATTAGACACTGGATGCTTATTAACTTCCTTCTGCTTAACTCTGACAAGACTGAAGTACTTGTACTCGGACCACATGCAGCTAGAAGTAAGCTTTCTGATTCCACAGTAACTCTGGATGGCCTTTCTGTTTCTTCACCTGCAGCAGTAAAAGACCTCGGAGTGATTATTGACCCCAGTCTTTCATTCAAAACTCACATTGATAACATTACCCGGATAGCTTTATTTCATCTCAGAAATATTGCTAAGATAAGAAATTTAATGTCACTATGTGATGCAGAAAAACTAGTTCATGCTTTTGTTCCCTCCAGGTTGGATTATTGTAATGCCTTACTGTCTGGATGTTCCAATAAGTGCATAAACAAGCTCCAGTTAGTTCAAAATGCAGCAGCAATAGTCCTTACTAGAACTAGAAAATATGACCCCATCACTCCTGTCTTATCCACACTGCATTGGCTCCCAATCAAATTTCATATTGATTATAAAATACTACTATTGACCTTTAAAGCACTGAATGGTCTTGCACCACAGTACCTGAGTGAACTTCTGCTCCTCTATGACCCACCACGCCTACTTAGATCAAAAGGTGCAGGCTATCTGCTGGTACCTCGTATAGTGAAGGCTACATCAGGGGGCGGAGCCTTTTCTTACAAAGCCCCACAGTTACGGAACAGCCTTCCAAGTAGTGTTCGGGACTCAGACACAGTCTCAGTGTTTAAGTCTAGGCTGAAACATATATGTTTAGTCAAGCCTTTTGTTAATGGTGTTTATGAGGTAAAGGTGTAGATCTGGAGGGCCCTCAAACAGAGTGTTTTGGTAAACTGGGATGTATGGATGCTGTCAGTCCCCACTTGCTTGCTCACTCAAGTTTGTTGATGGTGTCGTAGCTGGCTGCTTTATGTCCCGGGGCTCCCTCATGCCTGTGTTACCTTCTGGCTCTCCCCTTTTAGTTATGCTGTCATAGTTAGTTGCCGGAGTCCCTGCTTGTATTCAGTGCAATATGTATACTGTTCCTACTTATTTAAGTGACATTGGGCATACCTAACAACCTGTGTTTTCTCTCCCTCCCTCCCTCCCTCTCTCTCCCCCAAATCTGTCTCTCTGAGTTACATGTCGGTCCTAGGATTGAGATACTCACCTCTTCTGCCCCTCGGACCTGCCTGATCCATCCTGGTGCCCCGTGTCTGGTTGGAGTCTCATTGCATGGCTCCTGTGGAGGACAGCCCCATTAAGACAGTTGAAAGTCACACCTGGAGAACACTCTGGACTCTTACAGTAATGCTTTTATGGCTGAGGACTACAGTTTACTTGCTAACTTTAGGACTGCAGTTGTCATGAACAGTTTTGCACTCAAGTTTCCATCAATGAAGAGTTTATAACATCAATGAAACTGACTTCATGTTAAAACTGTTAATGTTATAGTCAGGCTGTCTGTTGTTGCCCAAATGAGGATGGGTTCCCTTTTGAGTCTGGTTCCTCTCAAGGTTTCTTCCTCATGTCATCTGAGGGAGTTTTTCCTTGCCACTGTTGCCACAGGCTTGCTCATTGGGAATAGATTAGGTATAAAATTAGCTCATGTTTTAAGTCGTTCAAATTCTGTAAAGCTGCTTTGCGACAATGTTTATTGTTAAAAGTGCTATTGTTAGGACTAGGACTGTTTTGGCCTCTAGAGGCCGCTGTTATTTCCTTTTCATGTCGTGTTTATTTTGGCCTCTAGAGGCCGCCACTGTTCCTGTGTTTTGTGTTTGTGTTAATTGCCTAATTATCTTCACCTGTGTCCTTAATTAGTTTGTCTATTTATACCCCTGAGTTCAGTCCTCTTGTCACGGAGTCTTTGTGCTGTTATGTTTATCTCCAGTTTCCTTTGTACTGTGTTTTTGATCTTCTTAGCTTTTGAATTTTTGCACTTTGCTTTTCTTTTGGATTTACTCTTTGGTTTTTTTTTGTCTTTTGTTTTGCCCTGTATATAGTGTATATAGTTTAAATAAACCATTTGATTCTTTTTCTACTTCCGCCTCACGCCTCTGCATTTGAGTCATCCCCCTGGTGGCCTAGTGGGGGTTTGCTGAATTATCACACCAACGAACCAGGTTCGAATCCCAGCAAAACCCTAACAGAAAGACTCCGTCATGACCGACTCAGCAGAGGCTGCTTCAACTGTCTACCCGGCCAACCTTCAGGGAATTATGGCAGCTTTGACACGCTTCGGAGCGACCATGGACGCTCATGGACGTACGCTCACCAGCCAACGTGAGGCCCTCGCTCGCCACGAGGAACTGCTTCAGCAAATTGGGAAAACCCTGGCACAGCTGACATCTCTGCCTGCATCTCCTGCTCCTGATCCAGTTCCTGCTCCTGATCCAGCTCCCACTCCTGCTCCAGTGCCTCCTGCAATGCTGCCTTCTTCACCTCGCGAACCCAGCCTTCCTGCACCACAGAGGTATGACGGCAAGCACAGTGAGTGCCGAGAGTTCCTTACCCAGTGTCAACTCACCTTTGAGCTTCAGCCTACCACCTACACTACGGATCGCCGCAAGATTGCCTTTGTGATCACCTTATTAGCTGGTAAGGCGCGAGCCTGGGCTACTGCTATCTGGCAAAGACAGGGACCTGAGTGCTTTGATTTCCAGCTGTTTTCTGAAGAGATGCTTCGGGTCTTCGATCAGGCAGACATCAGTACCGACGCAGCCCGAAAGCTCATGTCCATCCGGCAAGGAGGATGCGTCGCAGATTACGCCATCTCGTTCCGAACACTCGCAGCAGTAAGTGGATGGAACGAGACTGCCCTGGTGTCAGCCTTCCACCATGGTCTGTCTGACCCCATCAAGGACGGTCTGGCCTCTATTGGATGCCCAAGTGACCTCGAAACCCTCATCTCACATGCTATTCGTCTGGACAACAGGATGAGAGAACGCCACCAAGCCTTGAGCCCCCCCAGCCTCCCTACCTCTTCCTGGAGACCGTCTACCTCCTTCAGTGACTGTCCAGAACCCATGCAAGTGGGTCGTACTCGCCTCTCCGCATCTGAGAGGGAGCGCAGAAGGAGAGACAAGTGCTGCATCTACTGTGGCAATCCTGGTCACTTCCGAGCATCATGTCCCGAACTCTTGGGAAAAGGACCGCCCCGTCCAGCCGAGGGAGGGTTGTGACGGGGCCTACCCTCTCTCCCGGACTCCCTGGCCAAGGAATCTACATCCCGGTCTCCATCTCCTGGGGTGAGTCTGTCCACTCTTGTCAAGCTTTGATAGACTCAGGGGCGGCTGGGAACTTTATGGATATTCACTTCGCCCAAAGCATCAATATTCCGACTGCACCTCTTGAAGTCCCACTGTCTGTGTCTGCCCTCGATGGCCAAGCGTTAGGTGATGGAAGAGTCACCCAAGTTACTTCTCCAGTTTTCCTCCAGTCTCAAGGTCACAAGGAAGAAATATCCCTGCACCTGATTCCTTCACCTGAGTTCCCAGTTATTCTAGGCCTTCCTTGGCTTACTCGCCACAACCCTCGCATAGACTGGGTAACAAGCCAGGTTGTGGAATGGGGCCCTGCATGCCATGCCTCTTGTCTGCTCTCTAGCTCTCCTGTGTCTCCTGCCGAGCCCCCTGATCTCACCGAGTTATCTCAAGTTCCCACAGAGTACTGGGATCTCAAGGAGGTATTCAGCAAGAGCAGGGCCGCCGTTCTTCCTCCGCACCGGGCCTACGACTGTGCCATCGACTTGCTCCCTGGGACTACCCCTCCTCGTGGCAGACTGTTTTCACTCTCTCAGCCAGAACGCAAGGCCATGGAGGAATACCTCAAAGATGCCCTGGTCTCTGGGTTTATTCGACCCTCCACTTCACCTGCTGGAGCCGGCTTCTTCTTTGTCGGCAAGAAGGATGGGGGGCTCCGACCATGTATTGATTACAGGGGCCTGAATAATATCACTGTGCGCAACCGATATCCCCTTCCGCTGATGTCCACAGCTTTCGACCTGCTCCAAGGCGCCACCGTCTTCACCAAGTTGGACCTACGGAACGCATACCACCTCATCCGTATCCGACAGGGAGACGAGTGGAAGACTGCCTTTAACACCCCGTCTGGGCACTACGAATACCAGGTGATGCCCTTCGGACTCACCAACGCACCAGCTGTTTTTCAGGCCCTAATCAATGACGTCTTAAGGGACATGATTAACCTATACGTTTTTGTCTACCTCGACGACATCCTTATCTTCTCCAAGACCGTGCAGGAGCACCGCCACCATGTCCGCCAGGTTCTCCAGAGGCTGCTACAGAACAATCTGTTCGCCAAGGCCCAGAAATGCGAATTTCATGTTCCCGAGGTCTCCTTTCTGGGATTTATTGTACGGACAGGCCAACTCCAAATGGACCCTGCCAAGACCCTGGCCGTCCGGGATTGGCCTACTCCCAAGTCCGTTAAGGAGGTTCAGCGGTTCTTAGGATTCGCTAACTTCTACCGCAAGTTCATCAGGAACTTCAGTTCTGTGGCAGCACCCATGTCAGACCTCACCAAAGGGACAGGTGGATCTTATGGCTGGTCTCCTCAGGCAGAAAAGGCGTTCAAAGACCTCAAGGACCGCTTCTGCACGGCACCCATTCTGGTTCTCCCGGACACCTCCCAACCATTCATCGTGGAGGTGGACGCCTCGGACAGTGGTGTCGGCGCGGTGCTCTCTCAACGTTCGGAAGGAAAGCTGCACCCCTGCGCTTACTTCTCCCACCGCCTGAGTCCTGCTGAGTCCCGGTACGATGTGGGGGATCGAGAACTGCTAGCGGTCAAACTGGCCCTTGAGGAGTGGAGGCACTGGCTGGAGGGAGCACAACATCCATTCCTGGTTTGGACTGACCACAAGAACCTGGAGTACCTCCAGCAAGCCAAGAGACTGAACCCTCGACAGGCTAGGTGGGCCCTGTTTTTCAGTCGGTTTGACTTCACCCTCTCATACCGCCCCGGCTCCAAGAACACCAAACCTGACGCACTGTCCAGACTGTTCTCTGCCACTAACAGGGAGAATGAAGTCGGGCCTATTATCCCTGTGTCCCGGATTGTGGCCCCTGTCCGCTGGGGTATTGAGGAGGCTGTCCGACGAGCCCAACGCCAGGACCCCGGTCCTGGGACGGGGCCACCAGGCCTCTTGTACGTCCCACATCAAGCCCGGGCCAAGGTTCTCCAGTGGGGTCACTCTTCCCCTCTCACCGCCCACCCGGGAGCTCGGAGGACCCTGGACTTCCTGAAAAGACGCTTCTGGTGGCCTAACATGGAGAAGGAAGTAAGGTCATTTGTCCTGTCCTGTGAGGTTTGCACCAGAACCAAGAACCCACGACAGCGTCCCCAGGGTCTCCTGCATCCTCTGACCATTCCCCGGCGTCCCTGGTCCCACGTGGCAGTCGACTTTATCACGGGTCTCCCTGAGTCACAAGGTAACACGGTCATTTTGGTCTTAGTTGACAGATTCTCCAAGGCCTGCCGCTTCATACCACTGTGCAAACTCCCCTCTGCTCTTGAAACTGCGAAACTTTTGTTTAATCATGTCTTCCGAGTCTTTGGTCTTCCACAGGACATCGTCTCAGACCGAGGGCCCCAGTTCTCCTCCCGAGTGTGGCACGGGTTCTGCAAGGTCATCGGAGCCACTGCCAGCCTCTCCTCTGGGTTTCACCCACAGTCCAATGGTCAGACGGAGAGGCTCAACCAGGACCTGGAAACCACCCTGCGAGGCCTGGCTATGGATAACCCGACATCGTGGAGCACCTGGCTGCCATGGGCGGAGTACGCCCACAACACCCTGCAGTCATCGGCCACCAAGCTGTCGCCATTCCAGTGCCAATTCGGGTTCCAGCCACCTCTGTTCCCGGACCAGGAGGAGGACGCGGGGGTGCCCTCGGTCAACCAATATGTGAGATGGTGTCGCAAGACCTGGAGCATGGTCAGGAAGACCCTCATACAGACCTCCAGAACCAACCAGACTCAGGCCAACCGCCATAGGAGACCTGCACACGCTTTCCGCCCTGGGCAGCGTGTTTGGCTGTCCACTAAGGACCTTCCACTGCGGGTGGAGAACCGCAAGCTTGCTCCTCGCTACATTGGCCCCTTCAAGGTGGTGCGCAGGGTGAACCCTGTCTCCTACCGGCTCCAGTTGCCCCGGACTCTGAGGATCAACCCCACTTTCCATGTTTCCCTGTTACGGCCCGTACTGACGTCTACGTATGCCCCTGCCCCTAGGAACCCCCCACCCCCCCGCATCTTCCAGGGGCAGACTGTGTTCACTGTGAATCGCCTGCTTGACTCCCGCCGGGTCCGCGGCGGGTTGCAATATCTGGTGGACTGGGAGGGCTATGGTCCTGAGGAGCGCTGCTGGGTTCCTGCTCGGGATGTCCTTGATAAAGAACTATGTCGGGACTTCCATTCAGCCCATCCGGATCGCCCTGGGAACGTCAGGAGACGCTCCTAGAGGGGGGGGTCCTGTTAGGACTAGGACTGTTTTGGCCTCTAGAGGCCGCTGTTATTTCCTTTTCATGTCGTGTTTATTTTGGCCTCTAGAGGCCGCCACTGTTCCTGTGTTTTGTGTTTGTGTTAATTGCCTAATTATCTTCACCTGTGTCCTTAATTAGTTTGTCTATTTATACCCCTGAGTTCAGTCCTCTTGTCACGGAGTCTTTGTGCTGTTATGTTTATCTCCAGTTTCCTTTGTACTGTGTTTTTGATCTTCTTAGCTTTTGAATTTTTGCACTTTGCTTTTCTTTTGGATTTACTCTTTGGTTTTTTTTTGTCTTTTGTTTTGCCCTGTATATAGTGTATATAGTTTAAATAAACCATTTGATTCTTTTTCTACTTCCGCCTCACGCCTCTGCATTTGAGTCATCCCCCTGGTGGCCTAGTGGGGGTTTGCTGAATTATCACACCAACGAACCAGGTTCGAATCCCAGCAAAACCCTAACAGCTATACAAATAAACTTGACTTGACTCTCCCCAGGAGTGGTCGACCAACAAAGATCACTCCAAGAGCAAGGCGTGTAGTACTTGGTGAGGTCACAAAGGACCCCAGGGTAACTTCTAGGCAACTGATGGCCTCTCTGACATTGGCTAATCTTAAATGTTCATGAGTCCACCATCAGGAGAGCACTGAACAACAATGGTGTGCATAGCAGGCTTGCAAGGAGAAAGCCACTGCTCTCCAAAAAGAACATTGCTGCTTGTCTACAGTTCCTTTGTGATGTCTCTGCAGAGCTATGCAGTAAAAAACTTCTCGTGGACTCATTTTCAATGTCATCATATCTGTTTAGGCTAAATCTCACCTGGTAAACAAAATTGCTGATAGTGAGATTAGATGCTTGTAACTCAGGCTTGTCACTACATGCTGGAAATTGTCACACTATCATTATTGGGAATATTACATTCATGAGGAGAGATTTGCTCAGCAACTGAAGGCCTTTCTCACATTGGCTAATGTTAATGTTCATGAGTCCACCATCAGGAGAACACTAAACAACAATGGTGTGCATGGCAGGGTTGCAAGGAGAAAGACACTGCTCTCCAAAAAGAACATTGCTGCTCGTCTGCAGTTTGCTAAAGATCAGGTGGACAAGCCAGAAGGCTATTGGAAAAATGTTTTGTGGATAGATGAGACCAAAATAGAACTTTTTGCTTTAAATGAGAAGCGTTATGTTTGGAGAAAGGAAAACACTGCATTCCAGCATAAGAACCTTATCCCAGTTGTGAAACATGGTGGTGGTAGTATCATGGTTTGGGCCTGTTTTGCTGCACCTGGGCCAGGACGGCTTGTCATCATTGATGCAACAATGAATTCTGAATTATTCCAGTGAATTCTAAAGGAAAATGTCAGGACATCTGTCCATGAACTGAATCTCAAGAGAAGGTGGGTCATGCAGCAAGACAACGACCCTAAGCACACAAGTCATTCTACCAAAGAATGGTTAAAGAAGAATAAAGTTAATGTTTTGGAATGGCCAAGTCATTTGGAATGGCCACGTCAAAGTCCTGACCTTCATCTAATGGAAATGTTGTGGAAGGACCTGAAGCGAGCAGTTCATGTGAGGAAACCCACCAACATCCCAGAGTTGAAGCTGTTCTGTACGGAGGAACGGGCTAAAATTCCTCCAAGCCGGTGTGCAGGACTGATCAACAGTTACCGCAAACATTTAGTTGCAGTTATTGCTGCACAAGGGGGTCACACCAGATACTGAAAGCAAAGGTTCACATACTTTTGCCACTCACAGATATGTAATATTGGATCATTTTCCTCAATAAATAAATGACCAAGTATAATATTTTTTCCCATTTGTTTAACTGGGTTCTGTTTATCTACTTTTAGGACTTGTGT
This sequence comes from Neoarius graeffei, assembly GCF_027579695.1. Taxonomy (NCBI): domain Eukaryota; kingdom Metazoa; phylum Chordata; class Actinopteri; order Siluriformes; family Ariidae; genus Neoarius; species Neoarius graeffei. The sequence continues at coordinate 56,263,794 of NC_083595.1, read as the reverse complement.
GAAAATCTGATGATGTTTTAGGTCATATTTATGCAGAAATATAGAAAATTCTAAAGGGTTCACAAACTTTCAAGCACCACTGTAGCACCTTTCTCACACCCAAGGTCTCTTTACAATTAAAAAAAAAAATAATAATAATTTAATAAAAAAGTCCACCAAAAGAGGGTCAGGATGTAACTCCAGTGGCGTAGCTACCACAGTCCCACCAAAAGGTTGTAGGTATCATGCCGCCATCTTGTGTCTAAGAACTACAACTCCCAGCCAACTTCTGTGTTGACTATGTCACGCCTGGGCGGGATCACGTACATCATTCCTCAGGTTTCACATAAGAGACTTGGAAACACCATTTTCTTTGTCTCTGGTGTCTGAACTCGGTGGAGGACAGACCATAGAGGGACACTCACCATCGGACCGTCCGAAACCACGACCCTTTCCTGCAAGAGACACGTTTTAGAACGTTCTCCTCCTTCTATCCACCCTTGATCATGGTGGACTCCGGAAATGCGCGCGCTCTAACTCAAGTGAGTTATAAACCGGTTCTTTCAGTTATTTTTTTAGTACGTACTAGACTGCAACCAAAAGGCAGTTTTATTGGTGTTGGGAGCAGCTGGACCGTCCTAACCTTGTCTGAATCAGAACTTTCTTCTCACGAACTACGAAGCTTCTCCAAAGAACCTCTCCAGGCTCCTGTGAACATCTGATTCGTCAGAGATTCTCCGCTTTCTACAGAAAGGCGAGACTTTTGAATTAAGGCTGGCACTGGGCAAAATAATATTAGTCTAGTCAGTAATTAATTCACTAAGTGTGAAGTTATATTCAGGAATAAGTGTGCACACTGTATTATTGTTGATTCTCTATTATTTGGTACTATTGATTTTAATTTGGTTAATCAATAAGTCTTGCATGTTCTCTCTCTCTCTCCTAACATTGTAATTTCATTTAACTCAGTCATATTGTGACCTCATTAAGATTTCAGAATGTTTTGCCTCTAAAAAGGGCCTTTGCATGCTTAGGAAGAGCCCCTCCTCCTCTCCCTTTGTTCTTATAGATAAATATCACCTTGGCCCTGCCTGGTATGACCACATTCCTGGGGGGGTCTTAGCTCCTCCCCCACAAACACGTGGAGTTAGCCACAGGAGCCAACCCTCCTCTGTATCAGTATTAGATAAATACCACAAGTCCTAAGTTTAATTTAACCTTGATAGTAATTCTCCTGTTTACATTTAAAGCCATATGAACTACAGATGACTGTTTGAATGTATTTTAATCATTAATTTCTGGTTTTTGACACACATAGTTCACTAGGCCTAGCTTTTCTTTGTCTAGTTAGCATATATAGCTAATCACCACTAGGCCTAGCCTCTTTGTCTGTTAGCCACAAAGCTAAACACGTGGCCTTAGGCCACGACCACATGCTGTCTAGTGTAGCCATATAGCTAATCACTCGGCTACACACACACACACACACACACACACACACATACACAGAGACCTACTCTGTTATAAAGATTTCATTCTGTTGCCATTCAATTATTAATTCTTATTTTTTCTTTTTATTATTAATTTCCTTTTTTATCTTCTTATAATAAACTCCATTATTATTGAAATTGGGTGGTGTCTATCTGCTGTTCTAATACTTTTGAAGTCGCCCACATCGCAAAAGAACTCTTAAGGTGTATGAATAATTAGATGCAGTTTGGTAAGTGATAAATTTGAATTATCAAATTTTGAACGATTCTTCAATTGATTCTTTAAACGATTCACTCAATGATTCACTTGATTCACTGAATGATTCACTGAGTGATTCACCGAATGACTCACTGGATGATTCATTTGAATGATTCACTTCAACCAATTCAATGAGACTGATTCTATGGTATGATTCAATTCAAATGAGTTAAATTAAACGATTCAATAGGATTGATTCATTTTAACTATTAACCTTCAAATTTAATGAGACTGATTTCATGTAATTATTAAAGATTGATCACTTATCCAATCTTGAATACACAAAATCATTAATTACACCTACAAGGTGCACGAAAGTATGTTCACACCACCTGCACAGCCACCACGATACCGCTGGGCAACATCGCTCGGAACACCGTGCCATGGATCCATAAAGCGAGCACAGAAGCACCGCCACACAGAGCGCTGATATGTCCCAGACCACCTGCACAGCCATCGCGACGCCACTGGGCAACATCGCTCGGAACACCGCACCAAGCACTGAGGCATCGCTGCACAGAGCGCTGGACAACCACAAGGTTAAAAAGAATAATGAACTCACTGCAGTCCATAGCGAGGAGCACAGGCATCACCCACAGCGGACCAAGGCCTGAAGGGAACCGATGCTCAAACTGGGTCAGGAGCTACACCACAACTGGCGGACAAAACATTCAAAGAAACATTCAAACAAAAGAACAAACATCAAATCCTAAAACACAAAAAGAAAAAAACATTTTCTCTTAAAGAATGTGATAATATGATCAGTGCACTTCATCTATATTTAACTCTCTGCCCCAAACTGGCTACATACATGAATTTAGCATTGATTTGCATTTAGGTACACTGCTGTGGTGTGTGTGTGTGTGTGTGTGTGTGTGTGAGTATACAGCTCTCAATGCTGTTGATTTGTGGAGAGGTTGCCACCAGGGATTTCTTGTCGTTTTCTCAGTCACTCATTTGTTTCTCAGTTCATCTCTACAGGGGTTGTGACCTTTGAGCTGTCTCCATAACAACATCAGATTGGTCTCTATAACAACCCCAGCTGGACACCATCATTACTCGTTAATGCTGGAATAATCCTGATGTGTAAAGTGGAGCTGTGTGTGTTAATGAGTCATTTCAGTCATGTGTACACACGCACACTTTTCTAAATCATAAACAAAGCGAAAAGTCAGATGAGGATGAGGTTTTTTTTTCTTTGTATTTTTTTAGGATCAGTGGATCCTGCTGAAACAGAAATTAAAAGGTGTGTGTGTGTGTGTGTGTGTGTGTGTGTGTATCATCTCATCTGTGAGCTCCCTCATGTTCTTGCTCTTTATCATGGACGACATTTCTCTCCTGGGAGGTGTGAGATATGAGCAGCAGGTGAACAGGTGTTCAGTTAGATGGATTACGAGGTCATTTCCTGTGTCTGCCCTGATTAAACAGGAAACCTTCCCCCTTCTTGTGCTGATGCTGCAGTTTAATAAGTAGCTCAGTTCAGAAAAGTCATCACAAGTCTCCATGATGAGTAAAACGCCGAACACACATGGATGACATCATGTATGTGTGTACGTTATTAACTTAAATAAATGAGTGATTAAAGTTCCTGCAGATCAGAACTGACGTCAGCACCATTATAAAATCACTAAAGAGTTCTGGAGCACCTGTTCCTGTGGCTAAAGTGAGATAACAGGTGAACACACACTATAGCCTCAAATAACACACTGCTAGCACAATTTAATATTATTAGAAAGTAACAGAAATATTATTTATCTATTTTAGCAAACTATCAACTAGAAAAAAAAAAGATTTTATACTCCAGACCGATACTAGTCACAAGATTTTTATGCCTCCACCACCATAAGGTGCAGGAGGCATTATGTTTTCGGGTTGTCCATCTGTGCGTGCATCCATCTGTGCGTGCGTCCGTCCCGAAACCTTGTGAACACGATATCTCAAAGGCTAATGAAAGGAGTTTCACCAAACTTTCACCATTTGTGCGCTTTGGGACAAACATGAACTGATTAGATTTTGAGGTTAAAAGGTCACAGGTCAAGATTACTGTGAGGTCAAATGTCCATCCCCAAATCACAACTTAATAAAAGTGTGTAGTCTACCAGGCAGAGGCATCCCCATCGACGCCGTTGGCGTCGAGTTCTATCTAGTTTTCTCTCACTTACTGTATCTCAGCAGCATCTCTGATCTGATCTCTATATTAATACTCAATCCTGTTTCTATTCATATCTTTAATTCTCTCCCCCCCATTTCCCACAGTCTGTTCAAGGTGGGAATGTTGTGCCTTTCCTCCTCCTCGTGTTCTGTATAAAAAAAGTGTCTGAATGTGGAACAGTGTGTGTGTGTATTTTATATATCACACACACACACACACACACACACACACACACACACACACGAGAGTAAGTCAAAAAGTTATAAGACAAATTGAAAAAAAAATTATTTATGAAAATAAAGCTATTTCTCTACATATCCTCCATTTAAGTCTAAACACTTCTGCAAGCAATATTTCCAGCGGAGAATTCCTTCCTTGTAGAATTCTGGGGGATGTCTTTCACACCTTTTGAAATTATAACATCAGTCTTAGAACTTTTTACCCTTGTGTGTGTAATTAATATACATCTCATCTCATTATCTGTAGCCGCTTTATCCTGTTCTACAGGGTCGCAGGCGAGCTGGATCCTATCCCAGCTAACTACGGGTGAAAGGCGGGGTTCACCCTGGACAAGTCGCCAGGTCATCACAGGGCTGACACATAGACACAGACAACCATTCACACTCACATTCACACCTACGCTCAATTTAGAGTCACCAGTTAACCTAACCTGCATGTCTTTGGACTGTGGGGGAAACCGGAGCACCCGGAGGAAACCCACGCGGACACGGGGAGAACATGCAAACTCCGCACAGAAAGGCCCTCGCCGGCCACGGGGCTCGAACCCGGACCTTCTTGCTGTGAGGCGACAGCGCTAACCACTACACCACCGTGCCGCCCTATTAATATACATATATTTAAAAAATATGTATGTATGTGTTGTTCCTCCTCTGAGCTGAGTGATTGGTAGTAACAGAGCTGGAATTGGTGTCTGTGTAAAAGAGACAGGCAGCATGGTGGGACAGGGGTGTGATGTTTTTAACACAGAGTCTTCTGAGACCAGCGTGAATTGAGATGTCTCGCTCTACAGTGTCTAAGGTCTACAAGCCTTTCTGCCTTACATCACTGTAGTGGGTATAACGTGTGGGTGGAGCACAGAAGACGGCAGGACAGAGATCAGGATGAAATATAGGGCTTTTATTGCCGCACTTTTCAGTCGGACACTCAAAAAGCACACTCGGAGATTCACACACACACTCCGTAGTCTCCTCTCGGCAAGCTCCCCTCCGCTCTCACTCTCCCTCCTTAAATAGGGCACGGTTTACTGGGGAGAACACACACAAAACACAGGTTAATTACACTCAGGAGTAGCGATTCTGCCACTTACCTTCCCCAACTCCGCCCTCCTGTCACAGACCGGCGCTTGACCACGCCCCCGCTGCCACATACCCCCACCGCCCGACTCAGGCCGGGCGCCCGTCCGGCCCGCAGCCAACTCCCCCCCCCCCCCCCCCCTTGACGGGAGAGGAAGTCTGCCATGACCATCTGCGCCCCCGGCCTGTGGACCACCTTGAAGTTGAAAGGTTGGAGCGCCAGATACCAACGGGTGATCCACGCGTTGGCATCCTTCTTGCGGTGGAGCCACTGGAGGGGCACGTGGTCCGAACAGAGGGTGAAAGAGCGCCCCAGCAGGTAGTAACAGAGGGCGAGGACCGCCCACTTGATCGCCAGGCACTCTTTCTCGATTGTACTGTAGCTCCCCTCATGCACTGACAGCTTTCGGCTGATGTATAACACTGGGCGATCCTCTCCCCCCCACCTGCTGGGACAAAACGGCCCCCAGCCCTCTGTCTGACGCATCCGTCTGTAACAAAAAAGGGAGAGAGAAGTCAGGGGAGTGCAAAAGTGGCCCCCCACACAGTGCAGCCTTTACCTCAGAGAAAGCCCGCTGGCACTGCTCCGTCCACTGGACCGGATCTGGCGCCCCCTTTTTAGTGAGGTCAGTCAGTGGGCTGGTGATGTCCGAATAATTGGGTATAAACCTACGATAATAGCCAGCCAGCCCCAGGAACTGTCTCACCCCCTTTTTGGTCTTGGGCCTTGGGCAGGCCGCAATCGCTGCGGTCTTATTAATTTGGGGACGCACCTGCCCGTTACCCAAGTGGAAGCCCAGATACCGTACTTCCACCCGCCCAATCGCACACTTCTTCGGGTTGGCAGTGAGCCCCGCCCGCCTCAGCGACCTAAGGACGGTCCTCAGGTGTTGCACGTGCCGCTGCCAGTCATTTATAGTAATGATGATGTCGTCTAAGTAAGCGGCCGCATAGGTCGCGTGGGGCCGGAGGACCCGGTCCATCAGCCGCTGAAACGTAGCGGGCGCCCCAAACAGCCCAAATGGAAGTGTGATGAACTGGTGTAAGCCGAACAGTGTGGAAAAGGCTGTTTTTTCCCGGGATAATGGAGTCAAGGGGATCTGCCAATATCCCTTCGTCAAATCCAGTGTCGAGTAAAAGCGAGCCGTGCCTAGTCGATCGAGCAGCTCATCAATACGAGGCATTGGGTACGCGTCGAATTTAGACACTGCATTGACTTTTCTATAGCCCACGCAGAACCGGACCGAGCCGTCGGCCTTGGGAACCAAGACCACCGGGCTGCTCCAGTCACTGTGGGACTCCTCGACGATGCCCATTTCGAGCATGGCCTGAAGTTCTTCCCGAACCACCTTTTTTTTGTGTTCGGGTAATCTATAAGGACGGCTACGCACTACCACCCCCGGGGGCATCTCTATGTGGTGTTCTATGAGGTTGGTGTGACCGGGCAGGAGCGAGAACACATCCAAAAACTCGGCCTGCAACTGGGCGACCTCCGTGAGTTGGGTCAGGGAGAGGTGGTCTCCACAGGGGACCGGAGAGGTGTGAGATGCCAATGACCCTTTTTGGACCTCTGGCCCCAGCTCCGCCTTCTCCGGAACTACCGACACCAATGCCACGGGGACCTCCTCGTTCCAGAGTTTCAGCAGATTGAGGTGGTAGATCTGTAGCGCCCCCTCCCTGTCCGGTCGCCTAACCTCATAGTCGACGTCCCCGACTCGCCGTGTGACCTCAAAGGGCCCTTGCCACTTGGCGATTAATTTGGAGCTCAACGTGGGCAACAGGATGAGTACCTTATCTCCCGGAGTGAACTCTCTAAGGCGCATGCCCTTGTTGTACAGGCGGGTTTGCTGTTCCTGGGCCTGCCGCAAATTCTCCTGAGTTAGGTGGGTGAGCATGTGGAGTTTTGCGCGCAGGTCCATAACGTACTGAATTTCGTTTTTGCTCTGTGAAGGTCCCTCCGACCAGTTTTCCCGCAGTACATCTAAGATGCCGCGCGGCTTACGCCCATATAATAATTCAAACGGGCAGAACCCCGTGGAGGCTTGGAGGACCTCTCGCACTGCAAACAACAAGGGTTCGAGCCACTTATCCCAGTTACGTGCGTCCTCACTTACGAATTTTTTGATAATATTCTTGAGGGTGCGATTGAACCGTTCAACTAAACCGTCCATCTGTGGGTGATACACGCTGGTGCAGATCGGCTTAATACCCAGTAGCCCATACAGTTCGCTCAGTGTTCGTGACATAAACGAGGTGCCTTGGTCAGTTAGAATCTCTTTCGGGATTCCAACCCAGGAGATGACGTGGAAGAGGGCCTCTGCAATACTACGTGCGGAGATATTGCGAAGAGGCACCGCTTCCGGGCATCGCATTGCATAGTCCACCAGAACCAATATAAAGCGGTACCCTCGTGATGACCGATCTAATGGCCCAACAAGATCCATCCCAATTCTTTCAAATGGGGTCTCGATTAATGGTAGGGGGCGCAAGGGTGCTTTTGGAATGGCCGCTGGATTTACTAATTGGCATTCGCGGCATGCCATACACCACTTATGGACGTCGCCGCGAATCCCCGGCCAATAGAATCGGGCCATTATCCGGGCGAGTGTCTTATCCTGCCCGAGGTGTCCCGCCATGGGATTAAAGTGAGCCGCCTGGAATACCAATTCCCGGAGGCTCTTTGGAATTAACAACTGGGTGACTCGCTCCTTTGTCTGAGTGTCCTGCGTCACTCGGTATAACCTATCCTTCAAAATGGAAAAATAGGGGAAGGACGGGGTGGCATTCGGCTGGAGCGTTTGACCATTGATTACTCTCACTTGGTCAAACGCGTGTCGCAGAGTCTTGTCTCGCGATTGTTCCAGTGGGAAATCCGCGAGGGATTTCCCAATAGAAAGAGGAGGGGCCGGGGGCTCCTCACTCTGTCGCGGAGATGATGTAGACGGCTCTGCGACTGCAGCTCCAGCCAAAGCGACACCGGGACCCTCCCCTGACAACCGGCAGGACCCACTCTTTACTAGGCGTGCCATTAACCCTCGAAATCCCGGCCAATCAGTCCCCAAGATAAAAGGGTGGGTAAGGCGAGGATTAACCGCCGCCTTCACTATCGATTTTTCCCCTCTGAAATGTATGTGGACCGACACCAACGGGTAGCTGTGAATATCCCCGTGCACACACAACACCTTCACCCCTTGTGCTCCCCCCAATGCCTCGTCTTGCACCAGGCTTTGGCGGATCGAGGTCTGATTGCAACCCGAATCCACCAATGCCTGATATGTCGCCCCTTGTACACTTACCGGTATGCGATACGCTCCGGCCCGATCGAGGGCAGCCTCTGGCGCATCAGGGATCTGCACCACCGCCCCCACCTCCATCGCTGCACACTGTTGCTGCAGGTGGCCCGGTTCCCCGCAGCGCCAGCAAACCGGCCCGGGCCTCCCCTCTGCAGCTGTGTTTTGAGGGTCACTCACCTGAGGGGGGGGAGAGACAGACACAGAAGAGAGAAATGGGAGGGCACCATGGGTGCGGCGGGCCGGCTGGGGTGGAGCCGGCCCCCGCCTCCGTGGGGGGGAATGGGGCGAGGACGGGACACGGGAGGAGGGGGAAGAGAGAGAGAGAGAGAGAGAGAGAGAGAGAGAGAAGAGGAGAGAGAAGATGATGTCATCCGTTGTCCTGCCACCGGGACAGCCGCCAGATGATCCTTCGCCAGTCCTACGGCCTGATCCAGCGACGCCGGGCAGTGGCACTGGACCCATTCCGCGGTTCCGGCGGGTAGGCGGGCGATGAACTGTTCCAGCACCACCTAGTCGATGATTCCCTCGGCGTCGCGATCTTCAGCCCTCAGCCACCGCCAGCAGGCGTCCCGGTGCTGCTGGCCGAACGCGAACGGGCTGCCGACTTCCTCCATCCGCAGATTGCGGAAGCGCTGGCGCTGCTGCTCTGGCGTGCGCCCCACGCGCTGGAGGACAGCCTGGCGAAGGTCGGCGTAGGCCAGCCGGCAGTCGGCGGGGAGCTGTAGTGCGGCTAACTGCGCCTCTCCCGTCAGGAGAGGGAGGAGGCGCGCCGCGCGCTGCTCCATCGGCCACCCCGAGGCTTCGGCGACCTGCTCAAACAACGCGATGAAAGCCTCGGGGTCGTCCTGCGGGCCCATCTTGGTCAAGGTGAGGGGAGATGGGCCCGCGGCTGGGGCGCTGGTGGACCCTGCCGACGTGAGGAGGCGCCGGAACGCCTCTCGGTCTTCCTGCTGAGCCAGCATCAGGGCTTCGAAGCAGCGCTCCTGCTCCTTCCGGAGCATGACGAGTGCCTGGTGCTGGCTCTGCTGAGCCATGGCGAGGGCGTGGACCAAGTCCGCGAACGGGGAGGATTCCATGGGGCTGCAGGACAGGTGCTCCACCTTTCCCGGGTTCTGGCACCACTGTAGCGGGTATAACGTGTGGGTGGAGCACAGAAGACAGCAGGACAGAGATCAGGATGAAATATAGGGCTTTTATTGCCGCACTTTTCAGTCGGACACTCAAAAAGCACACTCGGAGATTCACACACTCCGTAGTCTCCTCTCGGCAAGCTCCCCTCCGCTCTCACTCTCCCTCCTTAAATAGGGCGCGGTTTACTGGGGAGAACACACACAAAACACAGGTTAATTACACTCAGGTGTAGCGATTCTGCCACTTACCTTCCCCAACTCCGCCCTCCTGTCACAGACCGGCGCTTGACCACGCCCCCGCTGCCACAATCACTTTCTGTTTCTCTTCACGTTCTCCTCCAACATGTTTTTGATCCACAAACACGATGCACAGCGACTCTGCCGGTGTTTGAAGAGTGGTATAGAAATGCACAGCTAGCAGAAGCCCCTCAAAACACTGTTCACCTGCCGTTATTGTTTTGAAAGTGACGATGCTCTGTTGTGTTCCACGTCATGTCTCTGGTTCTGAATACTGCCATGCTGTGGAACAGCACACTCTGGAGTGGCTTTATTTGGTTCAGTGCAAACAAAGCCGGAATATTGAGGGGTCTTATTAAATGAAATACTGCAGAATATTTGTGTAAAAAGGGCCTGTCTCTGCAGCCCCTGGACTCGCCCATAAACAATACAGAAGTCAAATTTCTGCTCTACGCAGACAACCTGGTGCTGCTGTCGCTGCTGAACATGGCTTACAGCAGCACCTGGATGCACTGTACTAACCCAAACCCATGACAGTACGGTCACAACTGGGTCCTGACAGTCAGTCAATCTGGAAAAAAAAAAAAGTCATCATCTTCCAAAAATAGGCCAGATCTCAGGAAAAAACAGACACCCATTCACTGGAGGAAACGCCACCCTGGAGTACTGGTTACAGTTGGATTACCTCACACTGAAAATCACACCTCAGGACACTTTAATCTGGGAGTGAATGCACAAAGAGCTCTTTACGCAATCAAGAAAATAATTTTACAAAAAAAAAAATCCCAATTAGAATTTAGTATAAATCCTTTGATGGTGTCATACTGTATGGATATGAGGTTTAGGGTCCATGCAGTCCAAACATCCCACAGAGTCCCTGCATGCAGAACTCTGGAGAAATATCCTAAAAGTTCAAAGAAAAATGCAATGCATGCAGGGAGAGTCAGGCTAATTCCCACTGATTATGACCAAAATCCTATCAGAGTCAACAGATGAGCAGAGTTTATATGGAGCAGTGGGACATTCAGAGCCAAACCCAGTCTGGATTACACTAAAGGAGAGACGGGGCCTGACCAAGTACATGCTGAGCAAGCACAGACTCACTGTGTAGAAGGGCTGACACAGGAGAACCTGCAACACAGAGGAGAACCTGCAACACAGAGGAAGCTGCCTGCCCAGAGAACAGACCCTGCATGCTCATTGTTCCTTTGCCAAATATGAACACCAAAGAAACACCTTCACTAAATAAATCCCTCACAAAATATCAAATTTATGCTAATTACCTGAAAACAAGAAATTAAAAGAATGATCTTCAGAAAAGGACACACACAGGCTTCGCTGTAAAGTGTGTGTCTGAATGTCACTGTGTAGGTGCAATAGGCTTATCAAATCAGTCTCATGTAAAAAGGGATCAATCATTAATTCAAGTGTCTAATAGTTTATAGCTAAATTGTTAAAATCACTGGAATAACTTGATGTTGCTGCTATAGTTTATTGAGTATTGTAGCTCTAACATAATATATTTACTCTAGATCTATAGCATTCATATAACAACCAAATGGGTGAAGGCAATTAGAATACTTGGTTGGCAGAGGTTGGCATTCAGTGGATGTTGTAGCAATAAACAGGACACAGTTTATTCCAAAGATCCCATTTATTGAAACAGCTGACATGAATTAGCAAACTAATACTGATCAGATATAGCAACAATAGCAGTCAAGGAATAATTCAATATAAATGGTGATACAATGTATACAAATAAGAATCAGTAGTGTATATGATAATTAAGGCACTAGTGGTGATCAGAAGTAATAAGCAAAATACAAGTTTACAGTGTAGGGGCAAGTGGATGCTAAAATGTGATAGGGAAATCACGTGTTTATGCATGCGTGCATGCGAAAGAGAGTGTGTGTGGAATGCGAATGGAATGTGCGAGCCGTGCCAGGCCATACCCAGAGGGGGATGGTCAACACAGGAGAGTGCGCGAAAAAGAACAAAGGACTCTGTAGTTTAAACTAGTCTTGGCTAGGCCTTAAACCCAAATTCTACTCAACCCTTAGCTACTCCTGAAATCCCAATGTTGAGGAGTGGAGTACGACAGAGGGAGTTAATAAGAGAGAGATAGAGAGAGAACGCATGCACAATCTAACTAAATACAGATAGTAAACAAAGTAAATCAAACAACACGCGGTCTAAGACCGACTTTCATGTAAATCAAAATGCGTACATTTAAACCATAAATGAATTCAAATGAACAACACTCTGCACGTTAACTAGTCACAACTATGACTAACAATTGCCCAGATGCCAGCCTTACTTGAGATCACTCGTTAGCTATTGGAAGTGCGCTTTCCATATCCGAAGACAGCACGGAGCACAGATCCAGGGAGAATGCAGTTGTTCCATTCACTTTTAGCTCATCAGCTGAAGATCTTCGGTGTCCCGTCGGTTGTCCGATGATCTGGAAGGAATCTTGTTTATAGTTTGTCGACGTTGAGAAAGGGAAAAGGGATCCGGTTGCCTTTTCTCTTTGAAATACTGCATGGGCTGCAGTAACTAACCAGTTCAGTTATTACAACTCTGCGAAGGTCAAATACATTGAACTTTGGCTAAAGGTCCGGTATCAATAGCTCGTTCTTTGTTCTTCTGTAGCACCGATGCACGATGTGTCTCTTTCACATGTGGAAACCATCGCCAGAGAGAACAAATTTCGATTCCACCAAGGGTTTAAAGTAGTCGTGTTGTCACTGTATTTGGTATCCGGCATCATCTCTGTATCCAATACCATTACAGGGAGTCAGAAGAATGGGCGGAGATAGAACATGGCATCAAGTACAGGGATTGGTGTGTTCATAAATGGTTACTATGGTTACGGGCATGGTAATCCATCCCTACATCCCCCCTTTTGGTCTCAAGATTGGGGTTCTTCCATAGTCCTTGATAGCAACAGAAGGCTGTATAGTCCATGTGCATAGTCCACTCACGCTCCTTCAGTCCTGAAAACATAAGCAGGTTATACAGACTTTGGCATCTGAGCACATAATATGTCTACTACTCGTGTAACTAAGCAACACTAAGTAACTATGAGATAGTCCACATTTTAAAAAGGTTGCATTTCAAGTACATTCAACACAAAAAAAATAAGAAAAAAAAAGGGGGCAGCACGGTGGTGTAGTGGTTCACACGGTTGCCTCACAGCAAGAAGGTTCCGGGTTCGAACCCAGTGGTCGGCGAGGGCCTTTCTGTGTGGAGTTTGCATGTTCTCCCCGTGTCTGCGTGAGTTTCCTCCGGGTGCTCCGGTTTCCCCCACAGTCCAAAGACATGCAGTTAGGTTAACATGAGGCGGCCTTGGGCTGAGGTGCCCTTGAGCGAGGTACCGAACCCCTGACTGCTCCCCGGGCCCTCTGGTGTGGCTGCCCACTGCTCTGAGCGTGTGTGCATGTTCACTGCTTCAGATGGGTTAAATGCAGAGGATGAATTTCACTGTGCTTGAAGTGTGCATGTGACGAATAAAGGTTTCTCCCCCCCAAGTACATTTTCAAGTATACCTGGAAAGAGAAACAAAAGAGGTGTTAGTTATAGGAGTTAGCAAGCCTATTCTTTGGGAAGGTTAGTGGCAGCCTGCAATGAGGGGGTGTACCGGACACTGCAGCACTTCCAGCTGTCGGGTACATTGACTATGGAGTCAAGTTTGGTTTGTAGTGTTTGTATAGCATGTATGCAATTCCTGCCATGATGACCCAGCCACTGAGGAGTCGTCCCTGGACAACCAGACTGACAGGGTGTCCTAGATTAGATGACTGTCTGACTAATTGGTTAGAGAATATGGTTTTAGTCCAGCTGGTTCCAGATTGAACTTTACCATTTTAGTCCCTTCAGCCAGGAGCTGCTGTTGAAGGGTGTCATCAATGTTCAGGTCGTGACCTTGGAATGTATCCATCATTTCAATTTCGGTCTCATATCTATCAGGGTTGAGGTTTCTGATCTCATGAATGACAATGTGAAATTTTCTGAAATTCTATGTACAACAGAATGTTATACAGAAACCATTTCAGTAAAAAACACACACACACACACACACACACACACACACACACACACACAATTCCAAAAAAGTTGGGACAAAGTACAAATTGTAAATAAAAACGGAATGCAATAATTTACAAATCTCAAAAACTGATATTGTATTCACAATAGAACATAGACAACATATCAAATGTCGAAAGTGAGACATTTTGAAATTTCATGCCAAATATTGGCGCATTTGAAATTTCATGACAGCAACACATCTCAAAAAAGTTAGGACGGGGCAATAAGAGGCTGGAAAAGTTAAAGGTACAAAAAAGGAACAGCTGGAGGACCAAATTGCAACTCATTAGGTCAATTGGCAATAGGTCATTAACATGACTGGGTATAAAAAGAGCATCTTGGAATGGCAGCGGCTCTCAGAAGTAAAGATGGGAAGAGGATCACCAATCCCCCTAATTCTGTGCCGACAAATAGTGGAGCAATATCAGAAAGGAGTTCGACAGTGTAAAATTGCAAAGAGTTTGAACATATCATCTACAGTGCATAATATCATCAAAAGATTCAGAGAATCTGGAAGAATCTCTGTGCGTAAGGGTCAAGGCTGGAAAACCATACTGGGTGCCCATGATCTTCGGGCCCTTAGACGGCACTGCATCACATACAGGCATGCTTCTGTATTGGAAGTCACAAAATGGGCTCAGGAATATTTCCAGAGAACATTATCTGTGAACACAATTCACCGTGCCATCCGCCGTTGCCACCTAAAACTCTATAGCTCAAAGAAGCAGCCGTATCTAAACATGATCCAGAAGCGCAGATGTCTTCTCTGGGCCAAGACTCATTTAAAATGGACTGTGGCAAAGTGGAAAACTGTTCTGTGGTCAGACGAATCAAAATTTGAAGTTCTTTATGGAAATCAGGGACGCCGTGTCATTCAGACTAAAGAGGAGAAGGATGACCCAAGTTGTTATCAGCGCTCAGTTCTGTAGGTATCATGCCACCATCTTGGTCTAAGAACTACAATTCCCAGCCAACTTCCGCATTGACTACGTCACGCCTGGGCAGGATCACGTACACATTCCTCAGGTTTCAACAAAAGGACTTGGAACTCGGCCATCTTCGCTCTTTCGCGTCGGACTCTAACCGAGACTGACCTAAAAAGAGAACTCATCATCAGATGTCTAAACAGCGCGTTTCCTTCTTTAATCTGCTCCTGATCAAAGTAGATATCGGAAACACGCGATCATCAACTCAAGCGAGTTATTAACCAGTTTTTGCAAGTATTACTTTTCTTTTTAATGCGTACGCGGCTGCGAGCAAAGGCAGTTGTTTTCTAAAAAGCTCTTTTCTTTTCTTTCTTTTAAATCCGTGCACGGTGTTGAACAAAGACTTTTCGGCTTATCAACTACGAAGATCACCAAAGAAAGCTTCAGAACTTCTCTCTCCCTCACCGAAGACTTCTGACCTCAGGAAGCGCGTGCAACTTCCTCGAGCTTCCAACTTCAGACAGAAGACAAACTTCCTCTGCAGTAAGAAGCCATTGGGCAAACAGAAGTTTAAGTCTTAGGAATTAGTTATTCACTTAATGTGAAGATTGTATGAAGTTAAATGAAGTGTATACCCTGAATCTTGGTTCTCCATCATTTGTTTGTTGATTTAAAATTGGTTAATCCATAAGTTTGTGCATGTCTTTCTCTCTCTCCTAACATTCTAATTTCATTTAACTCAGTCATATTGTGACCTCATTAAGATTTCAGAATGTTTTGCCTCCAGAAAGGGCCTTTGCATGCTTAGGAAGAGCCCCTCCTCCTTCCCCTTTGTTCCAAGAGGTCCTGTATCTCATCTTTGAATTAAATATCATAAGTCCTAAGTTTAATTCAACCTTGATAGCAATTCTCCTGTTTACATTTAAAGCCATATAAACTACAGATGACTGTTTGAATGTTTAATTTTAATTAAAGCCTTCAGCTTTTACACACTAGGCCTGGAAGCACATGGCTAGTTAGAAATTCTTTTGTTCAGTTAGCTCACAAGCTAAAACTGCTTATACACACACATGTGCTCACTAAACTTTGAGGATTCCCCTTCTCCAAGATTGCAGATAAGACACCCTGGTCCGTCCTGGCACGGACACACACACACACACACACATACCAAGATTGCAGATAGCACGTCCTGGTACGGACACATTCCAACTTCGAGAGAGAGCCAAGGTCTCTCTCTCTCTCTCTTCACACACACACACACACACACACACACACACACTGTTTACAGAAGATTTCAATTCTGCTGCTATTAGATTGTTCAATTTTTCCTTTTCTTTTTATTAAAATTCTTATTATCTTTTTATAATAAACTCCAGTATTACTGAAGTTGTGCTGTTGTCTGTTGTTTCCAATACTTTGAAGTCACCCACATCGTCAAAGAACTCCTAAGGTGTATGAATAATTAGATGCAGTTTGGTAAGTGATAAATTTGAATTATCAAATTTTAAACGATTCTTCAATTGATTCTTTAAATGATTCACTAAATGATTCATTGAACAATTCACTAAATGATTCCCTGATTTGATTCACTGACTCGATTCATTGAATGATTCACTTCACACGATTCAAATGAGACTGATTCTATGGTATGATTCAATTCAAATGAGTCAAATTAAACGATTCAATAGGATTGATTCATTTTAACTATTAACCTTCAAATTTAATGAGACTGATTTCATGTAATTATTAAAGAGTGATCACTTACCCAATCTTAAATACACAAAATCATTAATTACACCTACATCAATGGTGCCCCGTGTGAGGCTGATTGGTTTGTCGACTTCTTAAGTATTGTGCAACAGATAACCTACCAGTTTGATTAACCCCAGGTGTGTTAAAACAGGAGTGTGATAACCATATCACAAATTCTCACAACCTATTGATAACTTAGGATAAGAGAACATCTCCAAACAAATAAATCATTAATTAATTAATTACATAGTTAATATTAATTAATAATAATTGATTAATAATTAACTCATTGATTGATTAATTACCCAATACCTCATCTAGCTAAAATGGCATCCCCTCGTGCCTCAGAAACTGAAGACAACGGCCAAGATGTGTCTCTTTTTGAGGTCATCGCAGACCTCATTCACTGCTCTGACTCCGATAGGGCACTTATTAGGGGCATGAGTAGGCAGGAGTGCCAAGCTAGCATAATCAACTCAATAACACAAATGAGAGATCCAAAGAGAACAACAATCAGTGTCCAAGATGCACTAGGTAAACTATTCTTGTTACACTTCCAGGATGCTGATCAAGAGATCAGATCCCTGCGCAGATAGGTTGACAGGCTGACCATCAGCAACACCAAGCTGACAGCCGAGGTCAATGATCTATCTAGGGAGCATAGCGTCTTGAAGGACTCCCTCGATGAGTGTGCCAAAAGGCTAGAGAAAGCCGAGAAAGGTGCCGGAAGGGCTGCCAAGGAGCAGAACCCCAAAGAAGGGCGCGAGGGGCGTGAGAGACCCCCAACCATGCGTCAAAGTTTAGAGCGGGAAGAGGTGTCCGAACTGGACACCGAGGATTACCTGGTCGAGCACCAGGCGCCCCGCCAACCTCCATCAACTCGCTACACGACTCTGTTGTCATCAAGCCAGGGTGGAGTTGCCCTGCGCTCATCCCGAGCCCAGGCCGGTAGCACACCTAGGTCAGTGCACTACAGCTTCCCTGATCCACCTTCGGGTGAATCAGACTATGACTCATGTGGAACGGGAGCAATTCCAGAGTAGCTCAGATAGTGAGCACTCAGGAAAGTGAAGGGGGTCGCGTAAAGACGTGCGCCAAGCCCTCCGCATAGGGCAAATTGACCTACTTGCCAAAGATATCGAGCGATTCGATCCCGATAATAAGAGAACCAACGTAAATGATTATTTACGAGAAATTGGCCGATGCCTGATGGACCTACCGAGAGCCACAATGCGAGAGAAGCTTAAACTGGTCTGGAAGACCTCCAGCAGCAGCGTCCGTGCCTTTTTAGAGACACTACCACCGAACATTTGCGATAGTTATTCGAAACTTCGCAATTACATGAGGGAAGAATATGCGCCGTACACGGATGAAACCTCCGCGACGTTGTGTGCAATACAAATTAGGCAGAAACGGTCTGAGGCACCTCATGAATATTATAGATGGCTACGTACCGCCTACTTCCAGGGTAGCAATGCACCAGGTTTAGAAGAAGATAGAGGCTTCAAATCCCTTTTCTTACATAACCTCCACCCGTGCATGTGGAATCAAGTCACACTGATGTGTCAGCAAAATGGCTACTCGATGAAGGAAACTAGGCAGCTAGCCCAAATGACCTGGGAGACCATTGTCAAAACCGCAAACGGAAACGATGATGAACCCAGAGTCCTTAGCCTCCAAGGTGAGGACAATCCCCCGCTAACCTTAGAAGGAGGTGAAGCACCGAAAGGGGGACCCACCTGGAAAAATCCCGGTCCAGCCCATTCCTTGCCGAGCCATCACCAAGGTGAATGGGAGAATCGGCAAGGTAAGGCCAGGAGAGAATGATGGCAAGGTCATAGTGACTATGGCAACCGCCCATCATGTAAAAGGGGTCATAAGGAACAAAACGGTTGGCAGCAAGACCGTCATCCCCGCTCTGGCCAGAGATGGCAGGAGCATTCCGACCGTAACACTAAACGTAGAGGTAGAAATGAACAACACAGTGACTCAGACCAACCTGATGAGTCCCACTCAGAACTGGACTCTTTGAAGGCCTGTTTGGCTGAATTTAGGAAACTGTTACAGGAACAGTCAAATTCCTCAACCGATAAAACCAAAGAGCCCGAGAAAAATGACAAAAGCTACCCACTGGCATGACTAGGCCAGGAACCACGAGTAGATCTCGCGAAAGGGGGAGGAAATCCCTCTGAAACAGCAGGCGAGGGTCAGGATGTAGGGCCCCCCCCTGGTGGCGAAGGTAAACACACAAAACGC
This sequence comes from Neoarius graeffei, assembly GCF_027579695.1. Lineage (NCBI taxonomy): Eukaryota > Metazoa > Chordata > Actinopteri > Siluriformes > Ariidae > Neoarius > Neoarius graeffei. The sequence goes on along the minus strand of NC_083595.1, from coordinate 56,244,918 downwards.
ACCTCTCACATGCGCTAAAGTCTTCACCACCATCTCTGACACACGGCTCTCACAAGGCGACCCAATTCCAACAAGGCCCTGCAATATAAACTTAGTCAGCTTTACACAAATCAAAATCCCACAGTCGTTGGATCCCACAAAATATGCACAAGCTTGTTGCAATGAGATTAGTGCGAACACTGATCAACCAAGTGCCACGCGAGATCAAATTTCTGATGAACTTCAGTTCATGTCTTTGCACACCGAGTCCGGTGTCGAAACATCCGACATCGCGACTCCCCCTAGTGGCCACAATTCTTTGGAAAATCTCCCTCTATCCATCGACTCAGACACAGACACCCATTTCACTGTTGGTGTAATGGCTGCGCCGTGGAACATGTTAGGCGTCGAGGCGAAATTCCATATCGTGTACCACCCTCAATTCTCTGGTCAGGTTGAACGAGCCAATCAAACCATTGTGAGCATGCTGCAAGAGTATGTCACCCCCCATGGTAAAGATTGGGATGTGAAACTTCCTTTGGTGCCAAGGGCCATCAGGTCCACCCCTCATCGCACCACTGGAGTCACACTCTTTGAGATGATGACTGGGCGAGAAATGGTTCTTCCCCCGCATCTCCTATACAAACCAGAGGACATGAGCGTCGTCGCAACTGCATACACCACACATCAACATGTCGCCGACCTACGATGCCACCTACAGTCAACCTTTACAAGTGCCCAAAAGAATCTCGATTTGAGTGTAGGACACAAAGCCTACTACACCCGAATCTCAGAGAAATTCCTACCATTCTGGTTGAGACCTTTCGATTGTGGGAAAACCGTTCCCCGTCGCGTATCACATTAGGACATCTAGGCCTAATCAAATGCTCTCATATCGATTTCCATAATAATCAAAGCAAACTTTTTGAACAGTCCTCACTCCAAAAGGGGGTGGACAATAGCTAGGCCCATCTTGTCTACTTAGCTTGTAGGCATCACTTATCTTTAAGTGTATGCTAACACTCCCAATCATATTTATCAACCCAATAAAATAAAGAAAAAAAAACCTTCTGTATGTTACAGAATGGACTCCCTCGGAATCCTGTGCATCCTCCTCACCCTACAACTGAGTCAGTCAAGTGAGGTGGTGGAGCATGGCCCCCCAGCTGGCATCATCCTGCAGGAGGCTCCTGGGCTCCTTCTTACAAACTGTCGCATCCACACTCAACGGGTATACGCCCGACTAGACCCAGGGGTCGTATACCGCAAACACTTCAAGGCACGGCTACCTTTGACCGATAACTACGGACCAAAGGGCGAGATAGCCAATGCAGTTGAACACGCTAAATGCACCACTACCCACATGCTAGAACAGTTACAGAAATTCATAGTCACCGAGGAAGAACTGAGCGGGAAAACACGTCAGAAAAGGTTCCTCAGGGGTTTAATTATCAGTGCATCTGCCATTGGATCCTTGTTTTCTATTGGTCTCTCTGCAGCCAACATAGTCAGTTTGAATACGTTGAAAAAAGAAGTTAGCATTCTGCAAAAGGAAATGCCAGAGATCCGAGAGAAACTGCTTATCCAACAAGAAGAGCTGCAGGGCTTAGGCAAATCCCTGCAGGGAACTATACTAACCGTTAACATGCATACTGATCTAATCCATAACACTATGCAGACTGTAGACAAATTGGCCGAAATAATCAAGAACGAGATCAAATATGTCAGAGTAGTAAGGGATTTAATGCAAGACCTGCTTAGAGAAGTAGGTGACTCAATCAGTTCCCTGAGTAGTGGCAAGGTCCCATCGTATCTCACACCCCTTGACATGGTAGAGAATGTATTAAAATCCACTACTACTAGAGACGTGCATTCCTCGCAAATACACCTGGCATATAGTCTCGGTAGTGCTATCCCCATTTTTGTGAGTCCACAAGATTTTGAGATAGGTTTCATACTAAATCTACCCATCATTGAGAGAAACAACATATATAGACTCAAGTCTGTCCTCAACGTAGGTTTCTGGAGGGACAATGTCCGTATACACATACAAACCCCACCCATGGTAGCATACCATGACGACGACCCCTCTGTCTATTTTATTCCCAACCTAGAGATGTGTACTTCCACTAAAGACATCCACTGGGTCTGCCCAAGCAACCCATTTATTAGAGACACTACGGATCACCTGTGCGGTCTGAGGGCGAAAGCGCCCGAACAAAAGTGTGTAGGTCAAATGTCCGCAAAGGACGAGGATATGGAAACTAGAGTAGGAAGAGCTGGTAGTCGGTGGGTTGTTAACACCCCGAAAACTGAAATCTTGATGTCATACAACCAGCACCACACAGCCACAAGAATGAAAATCCCAAACCAAACGGTGTTCCTTAGTGTACCACAGGGAGCCACCATTCACATAGATGACATCACCCTACACCATCTTAGTACTGACAGGTACGATTTGGAAATTGAGATGATAGATGCATTCAAAGGTTATGATCTGGAGATCAATAACACCCTCCAACAGCAACAGCTGGGGCGAAGGGACCAAAACGGTGAAATTTAGTGTAGATCAGAATGGAATTTCGACCATAGTCTCCCAAAACCGGGTCAGAGGGTTACTTGACCTCAAACCTGCCCTAAGTCTGATTGTTTTGGGACTACTTCTCTGTGGCTGGGTCTTTTCTGCTGGTATCGCATGCATGCTACACAAACGAATAGCGACGCTATACGCCAAGCTGGATAAAGGGGTCTGCATTCCTGACAGCTTCAGCCATAGTAGCGCACGCTTTCTGGCCAAACCATCTGTTGCCGTTACCATGCCAGAAGATTAGGTTAACCCCTAACCACTAACACTTCTTTTCTCTACTCCACTTTCTCTCTTTTCTTGTTTTATTATTTTCTTTGAGTAGGAAATGAAGTATATATGTAGTCTTCACTGAAATGAAGTATATATGTAGCCTACACTGAAATGAAGTATATATGTAGTCTTCACTGGAAAAATATGTAACATTCACTGTTTGAACTTTGAGGTAACCCTAATCTAGTTAGATGGTGATTATATGCCCGAGTGCCTATGGTGATTGTATGCTGAGATGCCTCTACCTCCAACTGTCTCACTGGAACTCACAAGTTTACACAGTCTTCACAGGACACCACGAACTGTACGGAACAAGTCTACCTCAAGGACTATGGACACGGCGATGATACGGTACGGTGCTCTCAGTGCTACGACTCCGTCATACCCCTGAGACCAAAAGGGGGAATGTAGGTATCATGCCGCCATCTTGGTCTAAGAACTACAATTCCAAGCCAACTTCCACGTTGACTACGTCACACCTGGGCGGGATCACGTACACATTCCTCAGGTTTCAACAAAAGGACTTGGAACTCGGCCATCTTCGCTCTTTCGCGTCGGACTCTAACCGAGACTGACCTAAAAAGAGAACTCATCATCAGACGTCTAAACAGCGCGTTTCCTTCTTTAATCTGCTCCTGATCAAAGTAGATATCGGAAACACGTGATCATCAACTCAAGCGAGTCATTAACCGGTTTTTGCAAGTATTACTTTTCTTTTTAACGCGTATGCGGCTGCGAGCAAAGGCAGTTTTCTAAAGAGCTCTTCTCTTTTCTTTCTTTTAAATCCATGCACGGTGTTGAACAAAGACTTTTCGGCTTATCAACTACGAAGATCACCAAAGAAAGCTTCAGAACTTCTCTCTCCCTCACCGAAGACAAGATAAATTTGAATTATCAAAAATTTTAAACGATTCTTCAATTGATTCTTTAAATGATTCACTAAATGATTCACTTGATTCACTAAATGATTCACTTGATTCACCAAATGATTCATTGAACGATTCACTAAATGATTCCCTGATTTGATTCACTGACTCGATTCACTGAATGATTCACTTCACACGATTCCAATGAGACTGATTCTATGGTATGATTCAATTCAAATGAGTCAAATTAAACGATTCAATAGGATTGATTCATTTTAACTATTAACCTTCAAATTTAATGAGACTGATTTCATGTAATTATTAAAGAGTGATCACTTACCCAATCTTAAATACACAAAATCATTAATTACACCTACAGTTCAGAAGCCTGCATCTCTGATGGTATGGGGTTGCATTAGTGCGTGTGGCATGGGCAGCTTACACATCTGGAAAGACACCATCAATGCTGAAAGGTATATCCAGGTTCTAGAGCAACATATGCTCCCATCCAGAAGACGTCTCTTTCAGGGAAGACCTTGCATTTTCCAACATGACAATGCCAAACCACATACTGCATCAATTACAGCATCATGGCTGCGTAGAAGAAGGGTCCGGGTACTGAACTGTCCAGCCTGCAGTCCAGATCTTTCACCCATAGAAAACATTTGGCGCATCATAAAACGGAAGATACGACAAAAAAGACCTAAGACAGTTGAGCAACTAGAATCCTACATTAGACAAGAATGGGTTAACATTCCTATCCCTAAACTTGAGCAACTTGTCTCCTCAGTCCCCAGATGTTTACAGACTGTTGTAAAGAGAAAAGGGGATGTCTCACAGTGGGAAACATGGCCTTGTCCCAACTTTGAGATGTGTTGTTGTCATGAAATTTAAAAATCACCTAATTTTTCTCTTTAAATGATACATTTTCTCACTTTAAACATTTGATATGTCATCTATGTTCTATTCTGAATAAAATATGGAATTTTGAAATGGCTGCATCATTGTATTCCGTTTTTATTTACAATTTGTACTTTATCCCAACGTTTTTGGAATTGGGGTTTGTTTATATATACTAGTGCATCTCAAAAAATTAGAATACTATGAAAAAGTTCCTTTTTTCATAATTTAATTCAAAAAAGGTAAACTTTCATATATTCTATATTCATTACATGTAAAGTGAAATATTTAAAGCCTTTTTTGTTTTAAATTTTGATGATTATGGCTTATAGCTCATGAAAATCAGAAATCCAGTATCTCAAATTATTAGAATATTCCCTAAGATCAATCAAAAAAAGGATTTACAATACAGAAATGTCCAACTTCTGAAAAGTATATTCATTTATCCACTCAATACTTGGTTGGGGCTCCTTTACCATTAATTACTGTATCAATGCGGTGTGGCATGGAGGTGATCAGTCTGTGGCACTGCTGAGGTGTTATTGAAGCCCAGGTTGCTTTGATAGTGGCCTTCAGCGTATCTGTATTTTTGGGTCGGGTGTTTCTCATCTTCCTCTTGACAATACCCCATAGATTCTCTATGGGGTTCAGGTCAGGCAAGTTGGCTGTCCAATCAAACACAGTAATATCATGGTCAGCAAACCATTTGGTAGTAGTTTTGGCACTGTGGGTAGGTGCTAAGTCCTGCTGGAAAAGGAAATCAGCATCTCCAAAAAGCTTGTCAGCAAATGGAAGCATGAAGTGCTCTAAAATCTCCTGGTAGATGGCTGTGTTGACTTTGGACTTGATAAAATACAGTGAACCAACACCAGCAGATGACATGGCACCCCAAATCATCACAGACCATGGAAACTTCACACTGGGCTTCAAACACCTTGGATTCTGTGCCTCTCCACTCTTCCTCCAGACTCTAGAACCGTGATTTCCAAATTAAATGCAAAATGTACTTTCATCTGAAAAGAGGACTTTGGACCACTGAGCAACAGTCCATTTCTTTCTCTCCTTAGCCCAGATAAGACACTTCTGACATTGTCTCTGGCTCAGGAGTAGCTTGATATTAGGAATGAGAAAGTTGTATCCCCTTTCTTGAAGATGTCTGTTCGTGATGGGTCTTGATACACTGACACCAGCCTCAGTCCACTCCTTGTGAAGCTCTCCCAAGTTCTTGAATCAACTTTTCTTGACAATCCTCTCAAGACTGCGGCCATCCCTGTTGCTTGTGCACCTTTTCCAGCCACCCTTTTCAGCAATGACCTTTTGTGGCTTACCCTCCTTGTGGAGGGCATCAGTGATCATCTTCTGGACAACAGTCAAGTCAGCAGTCTTCCCCGTGATTGTGGTTGTGTGTACTGAACTAGACCGAGAGATACACTGTGTTCATACTGTTTTACTCAAACTCGAAATGAAATATTCTAATATTTTGAGATATGTTTTTTTAAATGTTTTTGTACTGTATGCCATACTGATTAAAATTAAAATAGAAAAATGCTTGAAACATTTTAGTTTATGTGTAATGAGTCTATAATATATAATATTTTCACTTTCTGAAATAACTGATGAAAAATATTGAACTTTTTCACAATATTCTAATTTTTTGAGATGCACTAGTATATATATATATACATATATATATATATATATATATATATACACACACACACACACACATACACACATACATACACACACACACAAATATATTGTATTTATTAATGTGAATAAACACTTCTCATCCTGGCTTTAATTGCTGTTTATTAGAAAGTGATATTAATTCTCTCTTTGTAATCAGCGGTGTCGTGTCACTAATGCATTTCCTGCACGTTGTCTTTGGCTTGGGTTCAGCATCACTGTTATTGATCACCGCAGTCTCTTAGCTTAATGCATTTATGGCTAATTAAAGTGGTTCTGAGTCCATTTTGCCCATCAGTCACCTGAGGCCTTTGATAACGCATTAACGCTTACAGCAGGACAGAGACGTGCCACACTCGGCCTCGACACAAACTCACACAATCCATCTGCTGCGCCCGAATCTGCCCAACATGCTGTTCACCGAGACTGCTTTCATAATTAAATAGTGATGTGACAACAGGAAGGAAGTAAACAGTTGATACAGCTTCAGGGGAAAATGCACAAATGACTGCATGTCCTTGATTAATAATGAAATCCAGCAGACCGTTTATCTCCAGATTCAAAAACTGCTCAACTTCATTCGAATGTCTTTATCTTTGCTATCATGGAATAATGAACTCCATCAGGAGCAATTTAAGTGACTTTGTAAGTTTTTTTTTAAGTGAAGCTTTTTACATTAATTTATTTATTTAGCACAAAAGTAATAAAATCAGTAAAGATATTTAGCACAGGAGCTACAAGGCTAATATCACTAAAAAATAATGGAAGCTAATAGCTTCCATCTTAAATATGACTGTCTCAAATTTGAATTTATACTGCTCTCAATTATGTTTTTAAAATCTATGGAATTTTTCAAATTCTATTTTTGAAACCATTTTCTTCACTCTAGGGTTTATAGAGAGAGAAGGAGGCATTTAGTATGAAGGAGGAAGAGGGATGAAGAGAGGGTGATGATGAAAGAGAAACTGGCTGCCAGAAAGCATTGGGGTTGGAAGAGTTTAGAGAAGCTGAGAAGGGTCCTTAGGGCTTGAGGCATGGCTATAGGCGTGGCTGTAGGTGTGGCCATAAGCATAGCTGTAGGTGTGGCCGAAGTCTGATCTTCAGCCTAATAGCGCTGAGATTAAAACCAGTTAAAGTCAGAAGCGAGTCAGATAGATAGATAGATAGATAGATAGATAGATAGATAGATAGATAGATAGATAGACAAAAATTTCTCTCTTTCACATGTGTGCACACACAGAGAGAGAGAGAGAGAGAGAGAGAGAGAGAGAATCAATATAAATGTGGTTGTTGGAGTACTGATACACTTTGATCTGATCAGACAGAGGTCATTTGGAACAGGAAGCTGCAGCGTAAAAGCTCCCAAAGGACAAGGCAAGGATTCTCTCTCTCTCACACACACACACACACACACACACACACACACACACACACACACACACACACATTTCTTTCCATCTTTGTGTGAGGACATTCCTTTTACATCATGATTCCTGTACAATGGATATAAAATGTCGACACACCTGTTAAAATTCCAGGTTTGGGGGATAAAACCAAAGATAAAAATCATATCAGACCTTTTTCCACATTTAATGTGATACAGTGACCAACAAAACTCAGTTAAAAACCAAACAGAAAAGGATTTTGGGGGGGAACCAAAAGGAAAAAAAAAATCTGGTTGCAAATGTAAGAACTTTTCTGAAATACTACTTTGATTTTGTTCATTGCACTCAGTGATTTTGGGTGAGAGTCTGCCAACTAAACACATTTTGATTTATCAGATCATGAGTGGATCTCCTGTACACAGCCTCTTCACATCATTCTACAGGTTTTTGATAGGATGGGTCCGGGTTCTGACTGAACCATTCCAAAATGCTCATCATCTTCTGAAGACATTTCTTTGTTGACTTGGTTTTGTGTTTTAACCTGGAAGGTGAAATTTTTCGTTGTATTCAACGCTCTAACAGAGGCCTGCAGGTTTTGTGCTTAAATAGATCGTTGGAGCCCCCGAGTCCCTCTATCTTGACTTGAGCCCCAGTCCCAGCTGCAGAGAAGCAGAATCAGAGCATGATGTTTGTGGATGATAAACTGTCTTGTTTTTGCCCAAAAAGGTCTACCTTGGAATCATAACCCATTTTGCCACATGCTTTGGGATGATGTACTGTAGGCAGTTTGTTTCTGTTTGCCTTTAAGCAGGATTATGTAAAACTTACCAACCAATTTCCTTGAAACTTGGTGGAAGGGTGTAGTATGGGCCAAGGCAGAATCCACTAAATTTTGGAGCAGATCAGAGTAATGGGGCAATTCAAAGAATTTATTTTCAATTTCGCTAAATGTTGTGAAATATGGCATTTGGCCTTTGCGGAAGTCTGCGCTCAACAGTGTCATGTATCTTAAAATCCAGCAGATGGCATTCAAGTTCAACAGTGACACAAAAAGCCAGTGTAGAAATACAAGGGCCCAATCCCAATAGGTTGTATTCAGTCACATGACTTTTGCTTGTGAGTTTACTTCCGGTAAATGAAGTGGTGGTCTGACAAACCAATTTGGCCATCATTATCTAAAGAGCAAGTGAAACCATCTCGGACTATTTTCACAGTTTAGAGGCCAATGCATGGTCAAGATCCCTTCAGAAAGTTGCTCTTTGTGATGGGATAGATCTTTACATGCTAGTAATGAAGGATTTATCCTTGGAGCTGAAAAATTATCCATCCATTGAGTTTCCCGACATCTCAGACTACCTGGTGCTGCAGACATTGTTCTACATGGACACACAGATGGAAACCTGGAAGAACATGGAGGCGTATTGCTTTTTATATGTGACTGAGTTAAGGATCTGGGGATCAAGACAGTACAAGATAAATCCTGTATCATTTTTGCCCAAGTAAGGAGGAATTTCTGTTTTTTTTTGTACGTGTCTTTGCAGTGGTTGCTTGGACACTACAAATATTGGGTGTAAACAAACCACAACTGCTCGATTCCCAATCCTTCCTGATCGTCTCTTCCAGCTAAATCATTCACAAAGATCCACAGAAACCCCTATAAAGTCCTGGGGATTACATGCATTATAGACGCATTAGTTTACAACATGGTGACCACAATTAAACAGTAAACAAAGACCCATCTGAGGACTGAAGTGTCTCCTGAACTTCAAAACATCACAAAATGACAGAAAACCGTGAGAAAAGTGATTTGCGAATCCAAACAAAATAAAATCAGAGGAATTTACAAACCTTTCCCAAAGTGATCACTGCAAACTCAAGCGTTCTTCAACTCGGCTCCCTTTGAGGTTCAAGAGCCACTTTCTCATCGTCTTTTGGTAAAATTCTTTGCTCCTTCACCCTTTATCACTTAAAAGTTTCTTCTAGGTTCCCCATTATCAGTTTCATGGTTTGTTTGATTTGAGCATCCCAAAACAACACAAGCGTAGGGCATTTTAACAACTAGCAAGACATTCTGGTGATAGTAACGCTTTGTGAGCAGTGAGCTCAGCTGACCACCACGTCCTGTCTTGGATACCTAATGAGGCAGATGTGATGTCGGATGTAACCCAGCCATTTTCCACCTGAGCCCTACCACTTGGACCTACCCCTCCATTTTGCACACTCTGGCATGGGGAAGGATGTCCCATTTCTTTTGGGGATTGGGGGATAGTAGTTATCTAGCCCTCAAACTGACCCTCCAAACAAAGCATTCGCAGACTCCAAACAGTGGTAGAAGAAAATTCTCAGAATGCTTTGTGAGCTGAGGCAGTGTCACATGCAGGATTTCTAACAGTGTGGGGAAAGAAGCCCAATGTAGTTTATCTTTGCAAATAATCATGAAAAAAATTGAAAATCCATTGAAAATGTCAGACTAATGCAGATGCAAAGGAATATATAGCTAGGCCATTATAACAAGCAGTTCAGAAAAATCACTATTCACGAGATCAATAGAATTTCAGGTAAATGGTAATTTGAGAGTAACAACAGTTATTTATTTTCAAGCTTCATGGAAAATGATCCAGCAGCGCATTTTCTACACTTCCTCACCCACCTGATATCAGCGCAGGGCAGAAATGTCTCTGTGCAGAACTACACTGCAATAGCTGATGTGTAAACACACTTCCTGGATATTATCAGTCGATTAATCCATTTTGTTCTTTATTGCAAATTTGGTCAGATTTGTCACAAGAATAGTTCATAACAGTCGCTTTTATATAGCTACAGGCTTTTAGATAAAATATACAATACTATTCTCCATTTATTAAACAGAGCATGATGATTCCCGCCTGTATAAGGGGCAACACCACACCTGGCACTGTGGAAACCTCTGGGGATCCCTCTTCACTGGCGTGCTGCGTACGTGCCATCGTCGGCTATTGATGACATAAGTGTTGTCCCATTTCCTAGATAAAGATTCCAACCCCTACCCTTTGTAGATCACTTTTGAAGGGGCACTACCCAGTCAAGGGTACTGCAAAACTAGAGGTAAGGTCATTTACCTTTTGGGCCAATGACTCCATATCATAATCCACATTCACAGGTACCAGTGATCCTCTGGGATACACATGTAGGCACATCATTCTAATAGTTTTGGAAATATATCCAGACCTGTGAAGTTGTTGGGCTTTCAGATTTGCATATCAAAGAGTCAACTATTGTCCTTGATGGAGGTCTGAGCTCTCCATATGATCGATTAGTTTTTCATGTGAAAGGGCTTCCATCCCCCCCCCAAGTACATGGTCTTTGTGGACCATGACAGAAATGGGAAAAACTGGGAGAAGTGTTAAAGGGAAAGAGAATCAACAGACAGATGACAAAGTGCGCGCGTGTGAGTGAGTGAGAAAGGGAACACCATGTCTCTTTACTAGTACACTAATTTATGAATCGTCTAATTTAAATGATCAGGGTTTTTTTTACCTCATCTGTCAGAGATTCTTCTCACAGTGCTGCACACTTTAACCACAACAACATCCACTGACTACCACACCCACACTCCAGGGTATGTATGTGTGAATGAACGAAAGAAAGAAAGAAAGAAAGAAAGAAAGAAAGAAAGAAAGAAAGAAAGAAAGAAAGAAAGAACAGCTGAAGACAATCAGTTGAAAGTGGGCATACTGGAAAAAAGCCAATTGTAAAGGTCAGAGAATGTCACCATGACTAACACACACACACTCTGTGCTTTATTGATGCAGGTGAAGAGGAACAGTGTCGTGTGTGTGTTAGTTAATCAGTAAGTCAGTCTTTGTGAAGTTCAAAGTAAATGTTGGTCTCAGTTTCTGATCAAGTAAAATTTATTTTATCCTCTTGAAACCCAAACACTACAGATGGATACAGTGATGATGATGATAACTTGATTTGAGGTGACAGCAAGGAGACAGACAGAAATGAGACAGACAGACAGAGTACTATTGGCAGAGAGAAACAGTAATCACATTGTACTCGCTAAAATTAGTCTGGAAAGGTTTTACACAGCCTCTCCTTCCCTTTCTGTATGTCTGTCTGTCTCTCTCTCTCTCTCTCTCTCTGGCCTACCATCCAGTTTAAACTCCACTCTGTAGCTCTGTGGGTTCTGTAATTAAATCCCATCATGAGAATTCAGATTAAACTCCGTCTGACTGTCTGTGGTGGACGGCCAACCCGCTCTGTCTCCTTGTCCATCATGGCATGGTGAGTTAATTCTGTGTAATGTAGGGTGCTAATAGAATCGCCTCTAGTTAGAATCACCATTCATTACACAGAGAAACATCAGAGAGGAAAAGGAAATGGCGGTGATGATGGATAGCGGTGCGTCCTCCGTCATCCATTATTGAACAGGTCATTGAGCAGTAATCTGTCACAGGGACACGACCACACTCCCGCAGAGACACTGAAATTAAACCTGATTCATCTGCAGAGAATGTGGGGTCACACAGAGTTTAACTGCCTCTGAATCCCAACACACACACACACACACGGGCTGTGTCTCTAACCATACACTGTGACCCGATTCTTGAAGTGCTTACTATCGAGTCGTTGAGAGCAGATGTGTGTGTTCAGCTTCATGCAGAGAGACTCAGTCAATGAACATTTTTAAAAAACTGTAGAAGGTTCCAGATTTCATTCATCAGGAGGAGCTGAGTTCGAAGCAGAATGGACAGGACACTCCATAAATCAGTAACTGGAGTTGTTGTACACAGTGACTCCGGATCATCATCACCCCGAGGGAGTGTTCCGTTTGTTTGTTCAACTGCAGCATTAAATTTAAGCGTGTATATAATAATGGGCTCATTTTAAAGTGACTCTCTACAGAAATATTTAAATGTCTCAGACATGAAAATTAAAAAAAAAACCTAAACACTCCTGAGTCAGTAAGTATTCACCCTCTCAGTGTGAACTGTCCTTTCACAGCAGTGATAGATTTGAGTTCTCAGACGCGTCCCAGTGCACAATTTCTCCAACTCTGCTGAATTAGAGAATGTTAATGGGTCAGTAATGTTCAGGTCCTGCCACAAATTTTCAACTGGATTTAAGTTGGGACGTTGACTCTGCCTTTCCAGAACACAGACCTTCTTTTTTTAAAGCCACATCTTTGTCTTTTTGCCCCGTGTTTTGCCTCATTGTCCTGTTGGAATGTCTCTTTCTACCCCAAATGCAGATTTCTGGCTGACTGGAACACGCTTTCCTCAGAAATCTGCTTATATTTGACGTCATTCAAGCTTCCTGTTCTGGCAACAAGTTTTCCAAAAGTTCCTCCTGCTGAAAAATAACCAGAGAGCATGTTCAACCCTGACGAGTGCGAGTGCCAAGAAAACTAAACAGTCCTCATTTAGAAGTCTGTTAAAAGAATGGTGTGTGTGTGTGTGTGTGTGTGTTGAATACTTAGTCATACAATTTTTAGACTTTGTAATTTTGAAAACAATAATTCTGAGATCTCCTTAATACTTGTAATTTTATCTGTAGAGTCACTTCAAAATGTGTAAAATATCTTTGTAATATACTTAATATTGAGAGAAGTTTGCTGTATGATGAATAAGCTGTTATAAATTAGCCTTTGATTAATTAGCATTGATGAATAAGCTGCCATGAATGAGCATTCCATTAATAAGCTTTTATAAATTACCATTTGATTAATTAGCCATTATGAATTAGCATTGGAGTGAATCTGTGAGGAGCCATGGTTCAGCTTCAGCATTTTTTCCCCTCTTTAATCTTCTGCATAAAAGTCTGAAAAATATTTCATCCGAAGGCAGATTTGAGTTGCACAGGAAGTGTTTGTGTTTCCCTCTCTCACACACACACACACAAAACTAAGCACACCTCTGAGGCTCAGAGCAATAAAGGGTGATATTTTTCATTATAGCACGGTGTCTCAATCTGTTGGTCTTTTCAGACATACTGGAACGTAACAGACAGACTTTTCTTGTATGTTTAATTAGCTGATATAAATAAACATGCTGTTTGATGCTGGCATTAGACATATTTTTATCTTTTGTGATTGACTCCTCTGACATGGTGTCAATCATAGTGCCATAAATTCCGTGTCTTGTTCGCGAGACTGGAACACAAGTTGGACTGCGATCAATCATTCATATCCTCACATGTCTGGGAGGAGGGTCAAGAAATTGCTAATCATGGCTACATCAAGGAACACATTGTAGGAGTTATTAAACTAGGCAAGAAAATGCAGGAACTTGTGACATGCTAGAGGTTTTGGTGTTGTGGATTGTCCCAGAACCCACATCACTGTTCTTCGATTTTGTCACACTACAATCCCTGTTTGCTATTCCTGATGCTCATATTCGGGCCCAACACTGGAAGTTTGTCAGCAATGACAAACTCGGGTCAAAATCAGGCTGAACTGGTGTACTCCGATCCTGGCATTAAATCAACACTGAGGTCATCATGACAGAGTCAAGCTCATTTGCATATTCACACTTGGACTAAATGAGGGAGGAAAAAAAAACCTGACTCACCTGTCTGTCTCTCTCTCTGTCCAACTGTCTCTCTGTGTCCAACTGTCTGACTCTCCTTCTGCTCCTGTCTGTCTCTCTGCATGTCCGACTGTCTGTCTTCTTCTGTCTGGCGTTTTATCGGTCAGACAGTGCTGGGCTCCCTCAGCTTCAGTAAACATTCAGACAGAGCAGGATGAGGAATCGTGGGATGATAATTTTTCAAATGTATCAGACGTCAATGTATCAGTTGGGAGGAGATGCATTTATAGCATCTGTAGCAACAAAAATACAGCAAACTATGATGAATTTGAACAAAAATGTGATGTTATTAAAAACACATTGAGCAAAAATAAAGGAAGGGAAAAAGTCTCTGCTAGAAGAGTGTAAATAAGGACCACACCCAGTCTTTCCGCACTGCTGCCCTTACACACTCTTCACTTTCTGATTCTCTCCATTCAGAAGCTGAGAATTCAGTCTTTTTAATATAAATGATGGCAGGGACAGAAAAAAGCTCAATGGAATTAATGGTGAGAAAATTTGTCCAACAGAAAAATCTCATATCTCATTATCTGTAGCCGCTTTATCCTGTTCTACAGGGTCGCAGGCGAGCTGGATCCTATCCCAGCTGACTACGGGCGAAAGGCGGGGTTCACCCTGGACAAGTCGCCAGGTCATCACAGGGCTGACACATAGACACAGACAACCATTCACACTCACATTCACACCTACGCTCAATTTAGAGTCACCAGTTAACCTAACCTGCATGTCTTTGGACTGTGGGGGAAACCGGAGCACCCGGAGGAAACCCATGCGGACACGGGGAGAACATGCAAACTCCGCACAGAAAGGCCCTCGCCGGCCACGGGGCTCGAACCCAGGACCTTCTTGCTGTGAGGCGACAGCGCTAACCACTACACCACTGTGCCACCCCAACAGAAAAATATTGATGTGATTTTCCTCTGAGAGGGTATGACCATACACACATCAGAACACACTACAAGAGTCGTGTTGAAATGTCTATTGTTAATATGAGGGGATTGGAACTTCAATACAAACTTCAGGTTTAGACAGGAAGAGGGAGGGACCACACCCACAGTCTTCGAAGGGACTCAGTCAATAGGTGCTTTTGGACTGGAGGAACTTTTTCATGGTTCTTAGAACTGTTGGAGGAAGTTCCCCGTTTTTTGAGAGTCTACACTGCAGGACCTGAAGATGATCATAGTTCTTAGAACGCTGTTTTGAGGGACTTTTTAGCTCCTGTTTCAGAGTAGGTTCTCACTCAGCACAAGAGGAACCCTGAGTGATGGAAGTGTGCAGTGATTGGTTGAACACGAGCCAGTGCAGCACAGGGAACCGCCATTTTTGAGAATCTCTGTAAAACGTTATCCGTGTAAACAACAGCTTTTAATATTAGCATTAAAAAACTTTAAAAAATAAATAAATAAAAATAAAAACCCACACAGGTCAATGGACAGACCGTGAAGTCCAGGCTTTATTGAGCATTTATGTGATGGAGGAAATGCAGCACAATTTTAATAAAAAGAAATATAAAAATCTTCATGAGAATTTCCTGCTAATGTCACACAAGTAAGCCAGCTGACATCACTTCAGCATTCCTACAGGTGGCGTAAACCTGTAGTTCTCAGGAGAGATCCCCAATAGGTTGTTCCTCTCAATAAGTCCTAAGAAATGTTCAGTCCAAAACCTCCAACTGTTAATAAAATTCATCATGAACTAAAGCTAGTAATAAAAAGGATCACTGCAGCGACACTGGGCAGGTTTACGTCACTAAAACACACAGAAAGCAGAGTTTTTAAAGCCATTGTGCTCCACACTGGTTTTTCAGATCATCCCCAAGTCACAGCAGATTTAATGATGTCAGACACAGATTTTAGTAAAAAGCAAAAGATTTTACAAGCTACAAACCTGCTCAGAGTGAAGGGTTTTGTGAAAGATTTGGGGCTTTCTGGGAGGAGTGGAGGAAAAGGAAAGGGGATTTTAACAGTTTGGTTTCTTGGTTTGAGATGGGGAAATGTTTTTCACCTGTCAGAGGAAAACAACACACACACACACACACACACACCAGGGATGGTAAAGGGTATAATTCAAGAATTTGGACAGAAATAGGCTTAAGGAGAAACTCAAATTATTAATAAGAATAAGGCTTGCATGAGCAATCTAGTGGAAGGAAAAAAGAAAGGCTGGAAGTTCTTTCTACCTTGAAGAAACTAAAGCAGCTTTAATGAGATCCAGTATCTCCAGCATCCAGGACCTGGATGATTCCAGTGCCTTTTCTTTCAACCTCCCAAAGAAAATAAACCACCAGGACCAGATGCTGCATCTCAGACATCCTGATGAAATTACAACAGCACAGGCAGCTGAAATGAGGAGAACAGCGACAGACTTTTATTAAAACCTCGACAGTGCTGAGACCTGTGATCCATCCTGCAGGAAGGATCTGCTCGGGGAGCTGCCCAAACTGACCCCGGATCAGGGGAACATGTTAGATACAGGTCTTAAACTGCAAAAGGAGGCCACTGCTGTTCAGCAGCTCGCAGTGGAACCTGCACCTGGAACTGAAGAACAGCCAAACAGGTTTCACACTGTTAGGGACTTTTCAGAGTGGACTTATTCAAGGTTATAAAATGTTCCTTTAACAAGGGAAGGCTACGAGCGAACAACACAGAAGCAGTATTATCTCTGCTCCCAAACATTTTTAGGAATTTTTAAAGATTTAGAACTGAAGACCTGTGGAGATTCTTCGGCAGGAACTATAAGATTCCATCAAAATGCCTTGCAAACTGACGGTGTATGCACACAATCGTTCACCAAATCCGGTCTTTCTGTGGAACAAACTGCAGCATAATGGATGATTTTTTCTTTGTCAGAGACACAGATGATTGATGCAAAATAAATTCTTGTGAATTAAGGCTTTAATGGTGAGATCAGGGGGAAAACAAAACAAACATCTGACAGAGTTGACCGTGTTGTAACAAACTCAATGCGAGTTGTCAACAAATTCTTTAACTCGGTTCATGAAACGCGCTTTCTTAATACTTTCAATGTGAATATTTATTGTGTAATGGTGCAAAGTGTGAGAGAGAGAAAATAGCCTTTAGGGCAGAGTCTTTAGTCCAAACACTGCGTAAGCGGTACCGGTATACCCAACACCGCGCAGCACCCGCGCGCTTTCCAAAAGACAGAAACAATCCCGCCGGGAAAAACGGGGAAAAAAGGAGCGATCCCAACTCTTCAGACTTTAGTTTAAGTCCGTGAAAGTCTGACAGTACATTCCTCAAAAAGGGCGTAGAAGAACAAAGTAATCCATCAACGTGCAGCCTTCAATTTATTCCAGATTATTAAAGAATTCTGGAGGATCTCAGAATGTTTGCGCACCGGCTTCCATCTACCCCCATTCATCCCTCTCTCTCTCTCTCTCCCCATCTACCCCATTCATCCCTCTCTCTCTCTCTCTCCCCATCTACCCCATTCATCCCTCTCTCTCTCTCTCTCCCCATCTACCCCATTCATCCCTCTCTCTCTCTCTCTCCCCATCTACCCCATTCATCCCTCTCTCTCTCTCTCCCCATCTACCCCATTCATCCCTCTCTCTCTCTCCATCTACCCCATTCATCCCTCTCTCTCTCCATCTACCCCTTCATCCCTCTCTCTCTCCATCTACCCCTTCATCCCTCTCTCTCTCCATCTACCCCTTCATCCCTCTCTCTCTCTCCATCTACCCCCATTGATCCCTCTTTCTGCCTCTCTGTTCAAAAAATGAGCATGTGATTTACAGGGACTACAGCCATAGGACAAGGAGTGAGAAGGTGTGTGCGTGTGACAGTGAAGAACCCTATAGACTCCCGAGGCTCCTGCTCACCCTGAATTTCTCTTGTAAAACACCCATATCTCTCAAAGTGAAGGCAGAAGGGCGTTCAGCGCCTGGCCAGGCTTTCTATGTATTAATTTACATAGACGTTTAAATATGAAATATAAATAAATGTCTTAGACAATAGATACTATTTTATGCTACTGATCAATAATTAAAACTTTATGTGGCTGATGCTAGTGTTTAGTTGTTTCAGGCAATGGAAAAGATTTTCCATTGTATATAGAACTGCTGTACTCGGAAGTGTGTTTGTTCTTCACTGTCCAGTCAAAATGAAAATGAGGGATCGGACAGGGGTGCCCACTAATCTGGACAGCTTTATAGTCAAGTCAAGTTTATTTTTATCGCACTTTTAACATTGCCACAAAGCAGCTTTACAGAAAATTAAAGGCTTTAAATATGAGCAATTTTATCCCTAATTTATCCCTGATGATGAACCCTGAGGTGATGGTGGTGAGGAAAAACTCCCTCAGACGACACGAGGAAGAAACCCTGAGAGGAACCAGATTCTAAAGAGAACCCATCCCCATCTGGGTGATAACAGATAGCGTGATTATAAATAACTCACTTCTATAACTGTGTCCTATAGAGTCACAAAGTACAACTGTGTAACCAGGAAATGCATTATAGTTTAACAGGAAGTCTGTTTTATTGAATTTATCAACTGTTCATTGATGGAGACTTGAGTGTAAAACTGTTCATCACAACTGCAGTCCTAAAGTTATCATGGGGATTGGAGTCCAAAACCCATTCATACATCCATTATCTGTAGCTGCTTATCCTCTGCAAGGTCACGGCCTGGATCCTATCCCAGCTGACTACGGGCGAAAGGCGGGGTTCACCCTGGACAAGTCGCCAGGTCATCACAGGGCTGACACATAGACACAGACAACCATTCACACTCACATTCACACCTACGCTCAATTTAGAGTCACCAGTTAACCTAACCTGCATGTCTTTGGACTGTGGGGGAAACCGGAGCACCCGGAGGAAACCCACGCGGACACGGGGAGAACATGCAAACTCCACACAGAAAGGCCCTCGCCGACCACGGGGCTCGAACCCGGACCTTCTTGCTGTGAGGCGACAGCACTAACCACTACACCACCGTGCCGCCTAGGAGCTAAACCATTGTAGCAAAACTAAGTATTCAAAGCATCTTGTAAGTGCAACTTTCAACTATTCATACGGGGGACATGCATTACACACACACACACACACACCATAGAACCACTGTTCTGCAAACTACAGCAGGGATCACATTAAAAAAAAACAACAAAGCGGTCGCAGCAGAGTGTAACGAGACACTAAAACCATAAGAATTGACTCAAACAAAAAGTTTTATTTCATGACTAAGTGATATGAAGCACCAACTTTCCTGGAAAAAAGCAATATCAAGCCCGTCAGAAGAGTTTTACCAGGGCTAAGGAGAGTAACAGGAAGTAAAAGTAACAGGATGAAGGAGAAATTCATGCATTTATTTGTTTTGCTCCCTGTCTCCCTGCCGGTGTTCAGAGTGAATCTGTCCTGACAGCAGTGATGAGTCTCAGAGGAGACTCCGATTAGCAAAGAGACTTTCTGACCTTTCAGTGTGTCAGGGTTCGATATAAACACTGCCTAGGGATGTCGTGTTGTTTTTCTCTCCTGCGCCAGTGGAGAGGATAATTACTCGCCCTGAACATCACCATTATTACAGCTGCCTCCACACGATTCTCTCCCTCACACACACATACTCTGTGGCGGAGACACACGTCAGCTCACAATCACAAAATCATTTACACTAAAAAGTCCCTGTGATTCTCACCGATTTACAAAAGCTGTGTAAAGAAAAAAAAATGCAAAACACACAAAAAACATTGAGAATAAGTTGTGTGCATAAGCTTGATACAATGTGTGTGTGTGTGCGTTCATTCTCTGTGGCATGAGGAAACAGAATATTAATTTCAGTCTGAAGTGTGATGAGTGTGGGGTCAGTGCACTTTAACTACTCAAGTGGGTTTTTCCCCTCTTCATTCAACTGTTTTTCACACATACGAACACCACAAACTACTGGCTATGTTTCTTTTTTCCCCTCAACCAATGGCTCTTCTGTTCATTCTCATTCGTCTTCCCATTACTTTTCCTCGTCTTTCTTTTCCTGTGCCTTCATCTTTTCTTCCTCCTTTACCTCCCTCTAACCCCCCCAATAAGTGGTGTGTGATTGACATGCTGTGTGTTTGTGCTGTGGTTCTGGATGATGGACAGATGGCACATTTTCCTCTTTGGAGACATGACTGAGTTAAACCAGGTCTCTAAATGAGGATGTCTGAAATAAAAAGTGTCAGAGAGGACAGTGAGGTGTCCCGTGCTCGCTCTCTCTCTCATTGTGAAGAACAGATTTAATTAGTACAGGCTTCGTTTATTTCATTAGCGTGATGCTGAGCAGCATGAGGTTTCTCTGATTTACATTCTGCTCAAAAATATTTTGATCTATTTGACTTTCAAATGTAACTGATTACATTCTGCAGAGAAAGAGAGGAGAAAATCACCTGTGTTAGTTTAACATGATTGCTTTTCTTCACAGCTGAGCAACTTTCAGAGAGAGAGAGAGAGAGAGAGATGTAATAGAATAAATGGTTTTATTTCTTGGTTCTCTGATAAACACTGCTGAATTTATTTTTATATTCACTACTGATCTCTCTCTCTCTCACACACACACCATTTACACCAGCCTATGGCCTGAAAAGTGCGCAAAACACACCAGAAGAATGCGAGAACACCTGGAACCAAGAGACAGTGTGTGTGTGTGTGTCTTTTTAGATGCTCGTCTCTCTGAAGAGCACAGTGAGGATGACAGCTGTGTTCCCATGGTGACCGTCTCCATGGCAATGCAACAGTGATGATCTCTTTAAGGTAGATCTATATGGATGTGTGCTGCCTGCATTCAGGTCAAAGGTCATGTGACAACTGAGGGTGATGGTGTGTAATATAAATCAGCTATCATTGATAATGTTTTATTGGTGTATTTAACCTCTCTGTCTGCTCCTCCAGCTCTGTAAACTCAGACAGCATTTGTTTTCCATGTGGACGGGTATGATGTCGTTATTGATGCAGCATCTCTGGGATTTTATCCCCAGTCCCTCATGTCTGGAAGAATCATGGTGTATTTTCAGATGACACAAAAGTACACACATTCTTCACTTAAATAGAAAGTATTGATACTGGTGTAAAGATATTTCAGTAAAATTAGAAATACTGATTCAACTTCTTTACTCAAATAAAAGTACAAGCTCTGAAATGTATTCAATGTAAAAACTGACTTTGAAGGACATTTCTATAAACTGATTCTGTGCAAAGCCTCACATATAATAAAATAACCCCAATTCCAAAAAAAAAAAAAAAAAAATTGTGACGCTGTGTAAAACATCATTAAAAACAAAACATGATTTGCAAAGTCATAGAAGCCATATGTTTCATTGCAAATAGAAAAAAAAAAATTCCCAGTTTCAACATTTATCATTTTTTGGGAGAAAAAAATGCTCATTTTGAATTTAGTGCCAGGAACACGTTTCAAAAAAGTTGGGACAGCGGCAACAAAAGACTGGAAGTTGTGTAATTTCGATTGGTAACAGGTCAGTCAGATGATTGGGTATAAAAAGACCCTCCCAGAGAGGCGGAGTCTTTCAGAAGTAAAGATGGGGCGGGGTTCACCGCTCTGTGAAAGACTGCGTGGGCAAACAGTGCAACAATTTAAGAATAACGTTCCTCAATGTAAAACTGCACAGAATTTGTGGATCACATCATCTACGGTCCATAATATCATTAAAAGATTCAGAGAATCTGGAGAAATCTCTGTATGCAAGACACAAGGCTGAAAACTGACATTGGATGCCTGTGATTTTCAAACCCTCAGGAGACACTGATTTAAAAGCAGACATGTGTCTGTAGTGGAAATCACTGTATGGGCTCAGGAAACTTCAGAAAACCATCGTCTGTGAAAACACTTCATTACTGCATCCACAAACGCAAGTTAAAATCAGATATAAACAATATCCGGAAACCCCGCCCCCTTCTCTGGGCCCGAGCGCTTTTAAGATGGACTGAGGCGAAGTGGAAAACTGTCCCGAGGTCTGACGAATCAAAAGTAGAAATTCTTTTTAGAAACCATGGACACCACGTCCTCCAGGCTAAAGAGGAGAGGGACCATCCGGCTTGTTATCAGTGCACAGCTCAAAATCCAGCATCTGTGATGGTATGAGGGGGCATTAGTGCACATAACATGGGAAACTTGTACATCTGGGAAGGCATCATTAATATCAGCTGAACGATATAAACACGTTTCAGAGCAACATGCTGCCATCCAGACAAAATCTTTTTCAGTGAAGGCCTTCCTTCTTTCAGCAAGACAACACCAAACCGCTTTCTGCACATAAAACTGCATGGCTCCAGAGTAAGAGTCCGGGTGCTAATCTGGCCTGCTGCAGTCCAGACCTGTCTCCCATTTAAGACATTTGGTGCATTATGAAGCGCAAAATATGATAAAGGAGACCCGAACTGTTGAGCAGCTGAAATTGTATATCAGGCAAGAATGGAACAACATTTCTCTTTCAAAACTACAGCAGTTGGTCTCCTCAGTTCCCAAACATTTACAGAGTGTTGTTAAAAGTAGAGGTGATGCAACACAGTGGTAAACACGCCCCTGTCCCAACTTTTCTGAAATGTGTTGCTGACATCAAATTCAAAATAAGCTTATATTTAAAAAAAAAAAAAAAAATTCTCAGTTTCAACACTTGATAATGTTGTACTGTTTTCACTGAAATATAAGGTTTCTAATTGTTCTGACTGGAGATTTTATACACATGTTGGTAAAGGGTGGCTGCAGATGGATGTAAATGCAGGAAGGTTTATTTTGAGCAGGTAAACACCACAATAGCATCAGGAAAAAACAGACTTGATATACAGGCAAGGGGCATATGAGGCACAAACCTGAGTATCAGAGAAAAAGCAAAAGGCAGAGTCCAAATCAGTAAAGCAAAGTCAAAACCAGAGAGGAGCACAGAGGCTCGAGGCTTGGTACAGACAGACGCGAGGTACTGAGCGTATACTTCACAAGGTCTTGGTCCTTAGTGGAGTCCTTATATGCACACACCATGATGGGGCCCTTATCGTCTGAGGCTCGATCATTCGGGATAAATAAATTTATAAATAGGTTCAAAATCATTTATATTTTTCCATTCAGCCACTTTGCAATAATCTCTCCTGTTAAAAGTGCGAAACAAAAATGACTTGACATTACTGAGAGAAACATATACAGGTGTGTGTGTGTGTGTGTTTTAAACTCGACACTCACATTACCCATTACACCACTTTAATAAGGACCGCGTGTGAAACAAAAAGAAACATTTTTATTTCTACAACAGCAACAACTACAGAACAAGAACATGATTTCTGTGCATTGAAAAAAAAAAAACACCTTTAGAAAAAGAGAAATGAACAAAACAAATAAAACCACACAGTAGGAGGTTCAGTGTGATGATATGATATATATATATATATATATATATATATATATATATATATATATATATATATATATATATATATATATATATATATTAGTGTGTTACTGAGGTCATGACTGCAGTAGTAATAAAACTCTCACATCAGCAGTTTGTGTGGAGAATTGCGACTCTTCTGAAATCAATACAGTGCATTTAAAAAAAAAAATTATGCCTGATAGATTCAGGATCGCATCTCATATTCTAGATGCATTACACAAACTAAAGATGTTTCAAGCATTTTTCTATTTTAATTTTGATAATTATGGCCTACAGTGCAAAAAAGAAAAAAAAAATCTCAAAATATTAGAATATTTCATTTGGAGTTTGAGTAACAGTATAAATCCCATGTAGCTCTCTGTCTAGTTCAGTCCACACAACCCCAATCATGATGAAGACTGCTGGCTCGACAATTGTCCAGAAGATGATCATCGACTCCCTCCACAAGGAGGGTAAGCCACAGAAGGTCATTGCTGAAAAGGCTGGCTGGAAAAAGGTGCACAAGCAACAGGGAGGAGTGCAGCCTTGAGAGAATAGTCAAGAAAAGTCGATTCAAGAACTTGGGAGAGCTTCACAAGGAGTGGACTGAGGCTGTTGTCAGTGCATCAAGAGCCACCACACACACAGACATCTTCAGGAAAGGGGCTACAACTGTTGCATTCCTAATATCAAGCCCCTCCTGAACTAGAGACAATGTCAGAAGCGTCTTATCTGGGCTAAGGAGATAAAGAACTGGACTGTTGCACAGTGGTCCAAAGTTCTCTTTTCAGATGAAAGTAAATTTTGCATTTCATTTGGAAATCAAGGTCCTAGAGTCTGGAGAAAAAGAGTGGAGAGGCACAGAATCCAAAGTGTTTGAAGTCCAGTGTGAAGTTTCCATAGTCTGTGATGATTTGGGGTGCCATGTCATCTGCTAGTGTTGGTCCAGTGGGTTTTATCAAGTCCAAAGTCAATGCAGCATCTACCAGGAGATTTTAGAGCACTTCGTGCTTCCATCTGCTAACAAGCTTCATGGAGATGCCGATTTCCTTTTCCAGCAGGACTTGGCACCTGCCCACAGTGCCGAAACTACCACCAAATGGTTTGCTGACCCTGATATTCCTTTGTGTGATTGGCCAGCCAACTTGCCTGACCTGAACCCCAGAGAGAATTTATGGGCTATTGTCAAGAGGAAGATGAGAAATGCCCGGCCCAAAAATACAGATGAGCTGAAGGTCACCATCAAAGCAACCTGGGCTTCAATAACACCTCAGCAGTGCCACAGACTGATCACCTCTATGCCACACCCCACTGATGCAGTAATTTGTGGTAAAGGAGCCCCAACCAAGTATATAGTGTGTGTAAATTAACACATTTTTCTGGAGTTGGACATTTCTGTATTGTAAATCCTTTTTTGATTAATCTTAGGAAATATTCTAATAATTTGAGATCCTGGATTTCTGATTTTCACGAGCTATCAGCCATAATCATCTACAACCCTGATTACAAAAAAGTTGGGACAAAGAACAAATTGTAAATAAAAACGGAATGCAATAATATACAAATCTCAAAAACTGATATTGTATTCACAATAGAACATAGACAACATATCAAAATGTTGAAAGTGAGACATTTTGAAATTTCATGCCAAATATTGGCTCATTTGAAATTTCATGACAGCAACACATCTCAAAAACGTTGGGACAGGGGCAATAAGAGGCTGGAAAAGTTAAAAGGTACAAAAAAGGAACAGCTGGAGGACCAAATTGCAACTCATTAGGTCAATTGGCAATAGGTCATTAACATGACTGGGTATAAAAAGAGCATCTTGGAGTGGCAGCGGCTCTCAGAAGTAATGATGGGAAGAGGATCACCAATCCCCCTAATTCTGCGCCGACAAATAGTGGAGCAATATCAGAAAGGAGTTCGACAGTGTAAAATTGCAAAGAGTTTGAACAGATCATCATCTACAGTGAATAATATCATCAAAAGATTCAGAGAATCTGGAAGAATCTCTGTGCGTAAGGGTCAAGGCCGGAAAACCATACTGGGTGCCCGTGATCTTCAGGCCCTTAGACGGCACTGCATCATATACAGGCATGCTTCTGTATTGAAAATCACAAAATGGGCTCAGGAATATTTCCAGAGAACATTATCTGTGAACGCAATTCACCGTGCCATCCGCCGTTGCCAGCTAAAACTCTATAGTTCAAAGAAGAAGCCGTATCTAAACACGATCCAGAAGCACAGACGTCTTCTCTGGGCCAAGGCTCATTTAAAATGGACTGTGGCAAAGTGGAAAACTGTTCTGTGGTCAGACGAATCAAAATTTGAAGTTCTTTATGGAAATCAGGGACGCCGTGTCATTCGGACTAAAGAGGAGAAGGACGACCCGAGTTGTTATCAGCGCTCAGTTCAGAAGCCTGCATCCCTGATGGTATGGGGTTGCATTAGTGCGTGTGGCATGGGCAGCTTACACATCTGGAAAGACACCATCAATGCTGAAAGGTATATCCAGGTTCTAGAGCAACATATGCTCCCATCCAGACGACGTCTCTTTCAGGGAAGACCTTGCATTTTCCAACATGACAATGCCAAACCACATACTGCATCAATTACAGCATCATGGCTGCGTAGAAGAAGGGTCCGGGTACTGAACTGGCCAGCCTGAAGTCCAGATCTTTCACCCATAGAAAACATTTGGCACATCATAAAATGGAAGATCCGACAAAAAAGACCTAAGACAGTTGAGCAACTAGAATCCTACATTAGACAAGAATGGGTTAACATTCCTATCCCTAAACTTGAGCAACTTGTCTCCTCAGTCCCCAGACGTTTACAGACTGTTGTAAAGAGAAAAGGGGATGTCTCACAGTGGGAAACATGGCCTTGTCCCAACTTTTTTGAGATGTGTTGTTGTCATGAAATTTAAAATCACCTAATTTTTCTCTTTAAATGATACATTTTCTCAGTTTAAACATTTGATATGTCATCTATGTTCTATTCTGAATAAAATATGGAATTTTGAAACTTCCACATCATTGCATTCCGTTTTTATTTACAATTTGCACTTTGTCCCAACTTTTTTGGAATCGGGGCTGTAAATTAAAACAAAAAAAGGCTTGAAATACTTCACTTTACATGTAATGAATCTCGAATATGAAATTTTACCTTTTTGAATTAAAATTACAAAAATAAGAGAACTTTTTCACAATGTTCAGCTCCGTATCTGCCATGTTGTGAGCTGTAGTGGTCTCAGGAAGAACTGATGCATGAATTTCTGTATGTTTTCTTGCTAAAACCTGAGCTAAGCGAGGTCATTATGCAACTGTTGGCTGATGCCACTTGGGAAGGTTAGAAGGTAGCACCGTTATCTTGACTGTCTCTCAGACTTTGGTTGAAGTTTGCATTTTTTTGCCCTGCTTTTAGTTAGTAATTGGCTTTTTTATACACAGGGTGTTTAAAAAAAATTGATATTCTGGGATATTTACATCTCAAATAATATTTTTTTTGAAACACCCTGTAAACTGATTCAAGTTAGATTGTATGAACCCAGTTGTAGATCGACTAAAACAGCTTTTCACTGTATTCAGCAAGTGATAATTCTACAAGAGTGGTGGTGGTGCTTTTTTGGGAAAGAGGAGGCGGGACTTTACATTTCCTTGTTTCTTACAATGAGATATTGTCCCCCATTTGTTTGATGTGAGGGGTATTAACTCATCAAGTGGTCAAATTCTTACACATTTAAGGTCGAGTCCAGATCAGTTTGTTTACTCCTTTTGTATTCAGAAAGAGTCCGGTGAGAGTGAGTTCGATCAGGTTAAGCTACAGTTTGTATTGAGAATGACTCGCTGTAACACTGTGAATCACTCAGTTGGTTTTCAGAATGAATTAATTTGGAAAAGAAAACTTTTGGATTCAGTAGGAGTTAGTTTCAGTTCAAAATTAATCAGTTAGAGTTGATTTCACATGAAAATGAGTTCTCTCGTGAAACCGATGGCCGTGAATCAGTTGGATTTCGATATTTCACATTGGAAAAGTTTGAACCAGTTCTGTTTAAGTATACTTCATTTCAAAGTGAATAAGTCTGGATTGAGTGAATCATTTGGGGTTCAGTAAGACTGAGAAGTTTAAGTTGTCCTCAGTGGACATGTCCTCCCTTGTGTCCTTGCTATGCCCTGTGAGTTCAGGGTTTTTTGTCCTGGGTCCTGCTCAAGCGTCAGTTCAGATTTAAATTTCAATCAATCAATCAGTGTTCTTCCTCCTGAGGCGATGTTTCCTCCTCCCAAGACGACGTTTCCTCCTCCCAGACACACTGTCACACTTCAGGACACTTTCTCTCTCGAGTCTTTAAGTCGTCTATTTTTTCCACTCATTTCTGTCACCGGCACAGTTTGACCCCTTGAGTGTTGTTCTTGCACCAGAATGTCTTATTTAGATTTACTGTTTGAAACAGGGACAACAGTGAATTTGAGCTCATTATTTATATTAAAAAATGACAGCGCTGTTGTTAACATTTCCCCTGAAATGAAACTCCGATGACTTCATACTGAAAATCAGCTGAGCCCATCTGGCATTCTGAGGGAAGACTGCTTCCTTTTACACATTCATCTGGCACAGCACAAAGTGAAAGACTGCCGAGAATCAACAGGGAGATGGCAGGGTGACGGAAGACAGGCAAGCAGGGGGGAAGCAGAGAGGCGGCGGGGGGACAGCAGACGGGCGGCAGGTGGGATGGTGGAGAAAGATGTTGGTGATGGTGGCCATCCTGAGGCTTGAGAGGTATGGCAGGACACCAGCATGGTGAGGAAGAGAAAGAGGATGAGTTTCATCTCATCACTTTTATTCAATATTTCTAGCCCGGTGTTCTAATAAATGTGAGTAATGCACTTCCCCTTGGTTATGTCTCTTTGGCAAATGTTACTCTAACTGCTGTTCTGTTTCATTTAAATCAGAATTTTAAGTGTGATGCTGCAGCAGCGGTGAAAACCCAGTCTGCACTTTAAACGCTGTATACACACACACACACACACAGTACTGTGTGTGTCTTCACTCTTCTACACCTGTACACAATAATAATTTACATTACAGGCCTTTATCCAAAGTGATGTACAACAGGACCCTGACACACCCCACCCAGGGAGCAGTTGGGATTAAGTGCCTTGCTCAAGGGCGCTTCATTAATTCCTGCTGGTCCAGGGAATCAAATCGGCAACCTTTTGGTTCCAAAGCTGCTTCTATCACCTCGAGGCCATGGCTTCCCCCTAGTGTGATTTATAATTCACGCTCTCTGTTATCATCCAGATGTGGATAGGTTCACTTTTCAAGCTGATTTCTCTCAAAGTTTCTCTCATTTCGTCTCAGAGATGTTTTTTGCTCAGCACCATCGCCTCTGGCTTGTTAGGAAGTCATGGCCTAAAAGTGAGAGAAGGAGCTTTGGGACCAAAAGGTCACTGGTGAGACCAGCAAGAACGGCTGAAGTGCCCTTGAGCAAGGCACAGAACCCCCAACTGCTCCCCGGGCTTCCCACTGCTCTGTGTGTGTGTTCATGTTCACATCCCCAGATGGATTAAATGCAGAGAAAGAATTTCACTGTGCTCTAATGTACATGTGATGAATAAAGGCTTAAAATTCCCCTAAAAAAAATCTCTAGTGTTTATCCATCAGGGTCAGGGGGGAAGCTGGAGCCAATCCCAGCTGACTTCAGGTGACCGGTGGAGTTCACCTGGGCAGGTCGCCAATCTATCGCACAGCTCTGGCTTGTTCATTAGGCTCTAAAACTACATCCAGATTTCTGTAAAGTTGCACTGTGATGATGATCACATCGTGTTTCTGTAAAAGTGTTGGTAAAAAAAAAAAAATCAGCTTCAACTTATAACTCTCTGAATTTTATAATCACACACACTGCAGGAGATGTGTTGAGTTTATAGAGAATTAATCATGTGACTAAGAGTAAACACACACACGTGAGAGTTTTTCAGTGAAATCTGAACGATCAGTGGGTGAGGCTTGGAGAGTGAAAGCTGATTGTTTCCACAGACGACTCAAATCAACACCAAAACTGAACGCACTCTCAAAGCAAACAGTAAACAAACCTTTGGTCCACCATTGATGATGATGATGATGTTGTTGTTGTTAAAGGAAAACACCAGCAGCATTAATATGGAACTCCAGCTGGTATCACACGAACTTCTCAAACACATCGTTCAAAGCTCCAGTCCAGAGTGAAAAATCATGACAGCTGTTTAATACCAATGTTCTGATTTTATCATGTTAACCTTCATTAAAACAGTTTAAACCATCACACTGTATTAAAACATCCAACTGAGAGAAAGCTGAACTCTGACCTGTTAGAAGCTCTACGGTGCTGAAGTTCTCCTCAGGAGAAAGAGTTTATCCATTCAGCTATCCAGGCTCCTCCTCCTTTTCTTCTTTTCAGATTGAATGGCAGATTAATCACCATTTGGCACATTACTGCCACCTACAGTACACAGTCGTTCCATATAACGGGTCTGGTTCTGTTTATTTTCTGGTGTAAATACAAGCAGATGTTCAGAACTCCAGAAAGCAAACTGTTATATTAACAGTCTTTAGTTCTAAAGGGAGGCAGTGAGAGAGTGGTACCATCAATCTTTGAAAGGTCATAAATAAGTTTAATTCTTTCTTCATGATAATTCAGACAGTGAATGAATGCATGCTGTACAGTTTCAGGGACCCAACTTTTCTCATGAAGCCCATCCAGATGTTTTTGATAAAGATGACGATTCAGGCTCCATGGCCCCAATCTGACTCTGACCTGCTGAACCCTTTTCCTGGGCTGAATATTTGTCTCTGAACTGAAGGTTGTCCAGAGAAAAAGGGTGTCAACCCTGAGACTCTCTTTCCCAATGATGCTGCCATAACTGTACAGTTTCCTCCATTAGCTTACTGCTCAGTGCTGGGTTTCCCAAAAGCCTCTTAATGCTAAGAGCATCTTAGCTAGGAGAGAGAGCATTCATTGTGCTGCTTGCTCTACCATTTAACAATGATCTTTGTGCTATGATGCTTTTGGGAAACTCAGGCCAGTTCTGTTCTGCCATAACTAACGTCAACTGAGACTTTTTACTGATTTAAAGACTCTTTGGTAATCCGATCCACTGCCTCATTACCCTACCTTCACATCCTCAGTGATTGAGGCGATACAAATGTAAAAACATTTCAGTTATAAGATCCAGTCTCACAGTAGATGTTTGATTGTTTATTGCAGTGCTAAAGAAGAGTCTGAGAATATTACTCTCTCATTCGGGCTCGTCTCCTCTGCCCACTGAAGCACAGTTAGGATGGCAACTGTTTCTGCTGTAAACACAGAAGTCATCAGTTTATATCTTACCAAACTCAAATCCAGCTGATGGGCAGAAAAACTGCAGTGAGTTTTCACATACAGAGGATCTTTTGAGACGTCAGTGTAAATCTGAAGAGCAGAGCTCCAAACACACTAAAAATACATTAACACACTTTCAGAAGAGAAGTTGCGATTATTCACATGAATATCTTCATGTCGATTAAACGTAATATCTACAAAAAGAAGGAGCAATCCAGGAGCTGAAGTCCAGCTTGAGGTTTTGTTAGGAACAATATTTTGTAATTTAAAATCTTTGACCCATTTAAAACATTGTCTAGTGTAGCACTCCTTTCTTTTCTGATTTCCATTAAATTCATTGCAGTCTGACAGAATGGTCCTGTCTGGAAAACCACTGGTTCTTTCCCTTTGTTTGTTCCTCTTCATTCTCTTCTCAAGTCCAGAAATGTACTGCAGTGTTTCATTTTCCCTGAATACACTGTTAGCCTGTGCATGCTAACCTGGCTATTAGCAATGCATGCTAGTTAGCAATGAAGCTCACTTACAATTTGAAAGCTGGCTGAGGCTCCACCTACATGCTCATGCTTTAGCTGTCAGGTTTCTGCGATTTTGATAGCAAGTTAAATTTAAAATAAAAATTTGCATTAAAATATTTTAAATGAAAGTTCAAGCAGGTATTTTAGTATTCGGACCATTAGCTGTCTTCGTGTCCAGTTCTCCTCTGGGGGTTTAACGTCATGCTCACATCATTACTCTCAGTGACACCAACTCTCCATAATACTGCACTGTGTGTGTCAGAGACGATCTGAACTCATACTGCAAGACACCTGAGGTGGTGGAAGCGTGTGAGATCCTTGATGCGTCTTCTTACACAATACAGAAACTCAATCTTCCCTTCAAGATGCTTTAATTAATACTCTCTGTTGGCTGCCAATAATTTTTTAAACCAGTGTTTTGCAGAAGGAATTGCACTAATACAAAATACTCTTAAAATAAAACTGCACACTGTTGCTGTGTGTTTAAGCTCAAACTGTTTGTCACAATTTACTCATTTTAATATCTCATCTCATCTCATTATCTGTAGCCGCTTTATCCTGTTCTACAGGGTCGCAGGCGAGCTGGATCCTATCCCAGCTGACTACGGGTGAAAGGCGGGGTTCACCCTGGACAAGTCGCCAGGTCATCACAGGGCTGACACATAGACACAGACAGCCATTCACACTCACATTCACACCTACGCTCAATTTAGAGTCACCAGTTAACCTAACCTGCATGTCTTTGGACTGTGGGGGAAACCGGAGCACCCGGAGGAAACCCACGCGGACACGGGGAGAACATGCAAACTCCGCACAGAAAGGCCCTCGCCGGCCCCGGGGCTCGAACCCGGACCTTCTTGCTGTGAGGTGACAGCGCTAACCACTACACCACCGTGCTGCCTCATTTTAATATTCATTTTTTAATTTGGAGTATAAATTTATAAACATAGAGTTAATTATACAGATTCTGCATTTTATATTAAATAGATTTAGTCTGAAAATCTAAACTTCTTCTCCGAGCTTCAGGAAAATGAATGTCCTGCTCTCCAATCACAACATTTAAATATTTATTACAGAAATCGAATTTTAAATTATTGACTCTGACAGATGAAGGAAACGCGTTTGTTTATCTGCTGTTCTGTTTAAACAGATTCATAATTTCAGCTCTGTTTAACTTTTACCTTTGAAAAAATACAGAAATAATCAACTGTGTATCTGAAGGGATGGAGGGATAAACAATTAAAGAGTTGTATGAATCTCTTATCCAGCTTTATGAACTTACACACACACACACACACACACACACACACACACACACACACACACACACACACAGTGAGTCAGTAGTTCAGGTGCCAGGTTTGTGCTGCTGATTCATTGAGCTGAGTTTTTAATTGTCAATGATAAAAAGTATTTTACAATCCAGATCATTTTTTTTCTCTTCTGACCTGAAGAGGTTCTTCTGCTGCAGAACATTTTTCATCCTGTTGCTTTCTTTGAGGGGAAAAATGAAAGTACAGGTCGCATTATACCCCGCTCTCCAATAATCTGTCTTATTGTTTCAGAATAAACTTCTCACAATGGACTGTAAAATTTAAAGAGACCATTTTAGCATCACAAAGGATTCTAAAATATTTCAACTGTATTTTTTAATTTCTACAGTTAAAGTCACTGGATCTGAACTCGTGCTGTAAAAGTGTCATCAGGTAAAATGTTTTAAAATAAGAATGTAAATTATTTAATATTCCAGTGACTCTCAGATTAAAGGGAGGATTACTAAACTATCCAAAGTGAACTTTCATACAGAACACACTCTCAGATATTTCTAGAAATTCTTATAAAATTATGAAAGCTTGTGATCCACAAATGATTATAATTTTATTTTGGAAGTTTTTTTTTTTCTAAATTAAGAATTAATAAAGACAGTAAAGTTGTGTCAGTGCTGTAAAGGTTTTACACTGTGGACAGAATAAAAACAGCAAAACCTTCTTTCAGCTGTTCTTCCAACACCTTCATCTCCGAATTCATGTAGAGATACTGTTCCACCATCTTGAATATCTTTCATAATAATAATAATAATAATAATCTCATTATCTGTAGCCGCTTTATCCTGTTCTACAGGGTCGCAGGCGAGCTGGATCCTATCCCAGCTGACTACGGGTGAAAGGCGGGGTTCACCCTGGACAAGTCGCCAGGTCATCACAGGGCTGACACATAGACACAGACAACCATTCACACTCACATTCACACCTACGCTCAATTTAGAGTCACCAGTTAACCTAACCTGCATGTCTTTGGACTGTGGGGGAAACCGGAGCACCCGGAGGAAACCCACGCGGACACGGGGAGAACATGCAAACTCCGCACAGAAAGGCCCTCGCCGGCCCCGGGGCTCGAACCCGGACCTTCTTGCTGTGAGGCAACAGCGCTAACCACTACACCACTGTGCCGCCCCCCATAATAATAATAATAATAATAATAATAATAATAATATCACACTTAATAGAGTGCTTATTCATTTCTGTGCTAAGCGCTTTACAATATGAAAAAAACTAATTACACTGTCTCAACAAAGCTAAAAATATAGAAATATAAAATTTAACAAAATTGTGTTGTAAAAACTAGATAAAAAATGTATAAATGATATGCTTGTTTAAAAAGATTTTCATCAGAAAGTGTCTCCCAACCTTCACCCTGTCTTTCACCTGTCCATCACTGAAATGGAGTTTCACTCTGTCAGGGAAGAGGAAGTGAGACAGATCAGGAAGACTTCACTCTCAGGCTTCTGTAGTGAGACAGATAAATGTTAAACCCAATGCGGTGTGTGTGTTAGTGATGTGTTTCAACCACCACAAGGCTCCAGAAGGTTCAGTACAGCTCGGCTCATCTGTGGAACCGTACTGCAGTGATGGAGGACCAATCTTCTGAAAGATCTCACCTTTGAAGACGGCTGTCTAACACACCAGAGTATGTGTTAGCTGTGTGTGTGTGTGTGTCTGTGTGTGTGTGTGTGTGTGTGTGTGTGTGTGTGTGAGAGAGAGAGAGAGAGAGAGAGAGAGAGACTATTAGCATTGTTAGTATTACTACTGAAAGAATTAGTCCTGGGTCTGACTTTAAACTGTAACCGGTGGTGAGTCTCAGGTCCAGGAGGACTTGAGTATTGGGGAAAGTGGAGTTACCCATTAATCACCATTGCTCCCAGATCCGCTCTGGCCCAGAGTGGTAGCACCTGCCTGGGTTCCAGCTATGGGTTGTGTAGGGACAGTCACAGTCCCTTCTAGAACTACAAATCCCATCAACCAACTTCCGCGATGACCTACGTCACGCCTGGGCGGGATTACCTATGTCACATCCTCCCTGAAGCCATAAGTGACTCAGTCAACTTCTGTTCTTTCTCTCTCTCGTCATGGACTCCATGAGTACAGACACAAAGAGACACCCTGCTCATCACAACATCCGAGATAAAGATGTCTGCCTTGTAAGAACAAGAAAACTCAGTGCGCTTTCATATACCAATGGCCACAGTAAAATTGCCTAAGTTCCACCCTCATATTGAGTTACAACTGGTTTTTATTTGTTTATTATAAGTAACGTTACGACTGCAGCCGAAGCAGTTAATTAAAAGTTAGAAGTGACCGGATTCCTTCTGACTTAATCGCTGTGCACATTATCATCAGAGACTCTTCCTCAC
Source organism: Neoarius graeffei (assembly GCF_027579695.1). Lineage (NCBI taxonomy): Eukaryota > Metazoa > Chordata > Actinopteri > Siluriformes > Ariidae > Neoarius > Neoarius graeffei. The sequence continues at coordinate 56,209,741 of NC_083595.1, read as the reverse complement.
TAACAACAAAATGTCAGATCAAGAATTCTCTGCTTGTTACAGAAGCCTCTACGAGCTCTG